>NW_003315193.1:0-45305 GCF_000151505.1 Trichophyton verrucosum HKI 0517 | reverse complement strand
GTAGTAATAAACGAAAGTTAACGAAACGGATAGAAGAGAAAAGAAAATAGTAGAAAATAAAAATAAAACCGAATATCTGACTGATTGATTCCGATGGGGAACGGGGGGACGGGGATCAGGAGAGCGGGCTGAGCCTTACTTATCTTATTATTATGACCTCTTGACAGGACGGAGGTGTTCATTGGCCTTCTTTTATTTGGACATCCTGGTACGGATACTACTAGCTAGTTGCTTCAACAGGGTGCTTGCCTGTAGAGATGTAGAATTGTAGGGCGTTTTGAAGGGATATAGAAGAGGTGTTCGGACTGATTCTGTACGCACGGTGGGAGATGGGATCCTGTACGGAGTAAGCGTGGTAGCATTGAAATTGGATCGTATATGGTGTTTCTAGTAAAATTACAGCGGAATCAACCTTGGAAAAGAGAGCTTGGGCAATTGCTCAGGCCACCAAGAGAATTGATAGTAGTAGCTGTGGCTGCAGTTGTCAATGCATTAATGCCTTGCAAGTAAACAATCTCAACACAAAAATAATATGCACTGGAATGAAGACAGTAGTGAGTCAAACCAAGCAATCAAAACCTGACTGACTGACTGATTGACTCGACTAGTTATGATCAATTGGTCGAGATGAATATGTCTTACCCTTGACAGGGAGAAGAAAGAAAAGCGGGACAGGCAGGAGATCACGATTTGATAGACGGAGAAGAAGAAGCAAAACGGTTTGATGGTTCGCTCATTCAACAAGTGAAAAGAAAAAAAAAGAGAGAGATAGAAGGGGTTCCCTTTCCAGCAGTTTCTTTGCTTGCATTGCAGTTGCAGGACATTGCATGAGAGCGACAGACGGGATGTACATACATGATGTATGTATGTACGGCGGAAACCATAATAATAATAAAGAGGCTGTCCATAAGCAGTTAGGGATGACTATCAGTAGAGAAAGAGAGAAGAGGCGTCCTTGTACGACTCTTCTCTGTACTCCAGAGGCTGCTCGGGCTGTTCCAAAATACGTCCAGCGAAAGGGCTCTCGGTCCCTTCTCCCCTTCCTCCCCCTCTAGAACATGCGAAAGAGACAAGAGACATATTCCTCTTTAGTTAAGGTCTCCAGTGGGGGCTTTGTTCGGGATGTTTTTTTTTTCTTCTCCCTTTTTCTTTTCTTTTCCGTCGAAATTGAAAAAGAGATAAGATTCCTATCTGATCGACGGTGATCTGTCTCTCTGATCCGGCTATTCCTAAATAGGAGAGCAGTGTACTGCAAGCCGCAGGGGGAAGATGCAGGTATATAAAAGCCAGAGTAGGGGACGGGAAGATGGTTTGTGGATCTGGGTTTATAGATTGAATGTGCTTGGTTATCTGAGGCTGTTGCATGGTGTGCTTACCGTGGTGCTTCCTTGTCCTCCATTGGTTGCGGTGGGCGCAGAGGTCGCATAGTTTACACTCTGACTGGCATTATGGTTGCTGTTCGAGGTTTCCGCGTTATCATACGCCCTATGACAGTTACAGTAGTCAGTATGTTTCAATATTAGGCTTATCTCGTCGGATAATTGGAATATAGTTGTATGGTGCTGCCAGCTTGATGGTGAGATGCCGGTCCTTATCGGCGAGTTTCTCCTATCGACATACCGTATATAAGAGGTCTGATCAGAGGCAGCGGAGGCCAAAGCAGACAGTCCCGTAGCCGAAGGAGCGTACTCCGCCGCCGATGTCTCCGGATACTCGGCTGTTGCTGTTGTCGTGGCAGGAAAGGAATTTGGAGGAGGAGCTGTTGAGCTGGAATTATGGTAGGCTGTCGAGGACTCCGAGGCCTCAAACTTCATGGACGACGATCCATCGCCTTCCTGAGGCGACGTGAAGGCCGGAACATCTCGAACTTGCGAGGATGAGGACCGTAGAGCCGGGTCAATGGCGGATGTCCCGAGGGACAGGGGAGCTACTGCGGACGCCGTGGTGAACGATGTATATTGAGGCACCGGAGGCCTCAATCGCGGCAGAGAAAGGGAAGAAAAGGAAGGATAAAGGTAATTCGGATTGGGAGCGAAAGAGAGAGATAGGAAATGGGATATGAATGGGCTTTTTTGATGGTGGTTGAAGATGGCTGGAAGACGATGCAGAGCAAGCTGGACAAGGAAGACCAAAAAGATAAAGCGAAGTCGCGATAAAAAAAAAGTTGTTATCAGGACCGATAAGTTGATTAGTCATGTATGTATTTAGTGTAGTCATGTGCATTATCAGATGACTAAGCAGATTATTATTAATCTGACGTAACTTTTTTCTTTTTTCATTTACTTTGTTGTTCAGATCAAAAAAAACTAAAAGGCGTTTAAAGGGGGAAAAGGCCAGGCAAACGGATTTTCATCTCGCTCTCTCTTCTATTCCTTGCGTTGAGTCGAAGGTAGTGGCATAGTCTGTGGGCTGTGCTTGAAAATAGACCGTTCCGACAGAATAAGCAATGTTTTAGACCGCTGGTTTGCTGCATCAGGCTCTCGAGTTTCAAATGCTGGACAAGCGCGCTCTCTGCCTAACTGATAACAACTTCTTTTGACCACCACAGCCATGGCGCCAAAACACCGTCCGGCGACTTCGGGCTATGCTCGTCTCTCCCAGGCAGATGCCCATGAGTATCTTGATGAGTCTGATGACGAAAACCAGCGCCCGTTCCCATCGATATCGTCGAACTCCGGACGATTCGCCCCAATCCAGACACATAGCCTCAGACATGACAGCTCAGATGTATATTACAAGCGCCATCATGGACGAAACCGGGCTCGCAGCAACTCCTCTGGAGTCGATATCAAGGCAATCAATATGCGGTTGGAGAAATGGGCTGAAGAAATTGCCTCAAAGTTCAAGATAAACCGAGTACACGGCAAGACCTCCGAAGAAGAAGAACTTGAAATACACCACTCCGTCTTCCAGCCCTTGGACGGCATCCGGCCAGTCACAGCAGCATCACTAGAATCCGCTGACCAAAATAACAGTGGCCGAATGACAAAGGCTGAGTTCGAGCAGGTCGTGGACAGTGTTAGGACAGCCATCGAGCTCGGTGTCCACCCAAAGATGATCTCGCAAGGTAGCTCCGGCAGTTACTTTGCGAGAAATGCTGAGGGGAAAGTCGTTGGAGTGTTTAAGCCAAAAGATGAGGAACCCTATGCCTCGCGAAACCCGAAATGGACTAAATGGATACATCGAAATCTGTTTCCATGCTGTTTCGGCCGTGCTTGTCTTATTCCCAACCTTTCCTATGTTTCGGAGGCTGCTGCATATGTCATTGACACTCAATTGCGAACACATCTCGTTCCTTACACGGATATCGTCTACCTTTCTTCAAAATCATTCCATTATGACTTTTGGGACCGACGGAAAGCTTGGTATGGCAGAAGACCTTTGCCTCCTAAAGTAGGAAGCTTCCAGGTCTTCTTGAAAGGCTTCAAAGATGCAAATGTATTCCTTAGAGAGCATCCTTGGCCTGATCAACCAACCACCGGTTTCCGTGCTGAAGATGCTCCTCGCAGGAAAAAAAGAGGATGGAACGATACCTGTACACCATCTGGTGCCCAGTCTGACGACGAGGATGGCGATGAAAACCGCCGGATGCTGGGAGCAAATACACCCCAGGACAATTCGGGCCATCATAAATTCCATTGGACTGAAAACCTGAAGCAGGGCTTCCGAGAAGAGCTTGAGAAGCTCGTTATTTTGGACTACATTATGAGAAATACAGACCGTGGCCTTGATAACTGGATGATTAAAATCAACTGGAACACCGAAGAAGTTTCAATTGTCTCGGACCCTATTCGTCTGAATGAAACTGACCATCTGGGTGACGACGAACCGACTCCGCCTGCCCGCCCTGTTTCTGTAAACTCGCAAGGTAAACCCTCGCGCACAGCCCCCTATCGACGCCAGGATGCTATGACAGCATCTAGTCGCGCTGGAACGCCATTGAATGCAGCAGAGCTGGCTCAGGCCACAATTTCAATCGGGGCCATCGATAACAGTTTATCTTGGCCCTGGAAACATCCTGATGCTGTAAGTGAACTTTACTTCCGCTTTTTTCTAATACATCCAGTTACTAACAGTGTAAATAGTGGCGCAGTTTTCCATTTGGTTGGCTCTTCCTCCCAGTTTCTCTTATTGGCCAACCGTTCTCTCAAAAAACTCGTGAACATTTCTTACCTCTTCTCACATCTACTGCTTGGTGGACGGAGACTCAAACCGCCCTGAGAGCTGTGTTTAGTCAGGACTCAGATTTCAAGGAAAGCATGTTTGCCCGACAAATCGCGGTCATGAAAGGCCAAGCCTGGAATGTTGTTGAGACCCTGAAGCAGCGGGATCATGGACCTCTTGAACTTACCCGAAGAACCCGAGTATGTGTTTGGGATGACCTAGTGAACATCCCTGTGGCGATTCCACTCCGTGCCCCATCAACCGATGCTAATATGCATCGGGCGAACGGGAGGAGCCAACTCCACGAGGAAATGGATATTGGAGCCGCCATTACCCCAGAGCCTAGCACGCATGGCCATCGGGATCTATTGAGCTTCGGGTCACCCACAAATGAACTACCTAACCCTAACCGCTTCGAGCTGTCCCGTGACCGGGCATCGATGGACTCCAATGCTGCAGACGGCATAGTGAGTCCTAGGTCGCTCGACGCTTCTCGCCTTCGAAACATTGAGAATTTCGAAGAAGGCGGCCGGAAGCTGGCCACAAGCTGGGCAGCCACCGCCCCTAGACAACACGCGCACCATTCCAGGCGCAGGTCGCACCTCGGCGGCCCCACACATAAGAAACGCAACTCTCTCTCCCAACGCCGAGACAGTGCGTTTGACTTCGGTGCTGACGACCTCGAGGGTGACCTTGGATATGCCGCCGCTGAGGAAATGGACGGCCACGAACGCAAGGTGATCGTCGAAAGACTTGAAACAGTCAAGAGCAAAAACCCCGTCTTCACCTGGTGGTGATCCCCTCGTCTTCTATTTAACGGTTTCTTTCTTCCATTCATTTTTTTTTCTGGCCTCTTTATCCTCTCTAACGCCCTTTTCCAGGAATGTATACATTTCTTGACCAGTTACCCCTTTCCCTCATATTCTATCAATATAATGGTTTTCCTTCTCCTGTCTATTTATATGCTATGTTTTCTTTTCACCGTTCACCCCTTCTACCTCTTATAAAAAGATCAAAATTGTTCTTTTCATGATACGTGCATGCGGAGTTTAGCGCTGTTGACTGTTGACTTGTGGCATAATTATACGCCTCTAATATGTGACCCATAATGTTCCCTTCGAAGTGTGTATTATTTCATTTTCATGGTGTTAACCATAGAAGCGACTCTTTTGGTTTCGTCGGATGGCCATCTCCTTTGACGCGCTTGAATGCGTTTTCCTTTTCTGCTGTACAATAATTTTATGGCATTTAGGATGTTTGTTTCTATTTTTATCTTGGCCTTCTTTTATTACATAATGTGTCACATGACCCGGGGAGGCGCTTGGTTTATCCGCGCTAGGCGCCCCAATCTTTTATCTTATCTTGCATGGAACTCGATCTTGGTGCGTCACTTTCACTTCCTTCAAGCCATATTAACTCGACATCGCTTTCAGCCTCGCCTTCATGCCTCCACTCGACTCACCGTGGGGGCAGAGCAAACGGAAAGACGCGTCTTGAGCGACCTCTTTGCTTGCTGTTTCACTTATCTTTCATCCCTCCAACTCGCCGCAACCTTCCTTCCAGGACGCAATCAGCCTATCTCTCTCTCTACGCAATATTACCTCTCACTCGATGGAACAACCTAGGCTGCAACCGAGTCCTTTTGGCAGTCACTTCACCAACAAGAGCCCTCAGTAGATTTTTATTCGCCGAGAATTTGCTCTTTCCTACATCCTCTTCCAACCACCCTCGAACTCACGCCGAGGTTTGAGATTCGACGCGCGACGATGAGCTACCCATCTGCAGCCCTCCTGCTGGACCCAAAGGCATATAAAAGGCAGAATACAACTGGTAATATTTCACCTCTCGTTCATAAACCCAAAACTGGCTGTGCAATGGATGGTGGTCAAGCAGTCAGAACTCGACACTTGAGCGAGCCACTCATTTCGCAGCCTGTTGCACCACTTTCGATTTCTCGGAAGCGACAAGCAATAGATGATTTTCATTTGTTCGGAACTTCAGATACTTACACATATCTCAAAGGCCGACCTACCACAGGGAATAATAACAAACCTCCTGATTCCCCGGGACTCTCTGCATCTGAAGCTCCCCCCGGAACATCATTTGACCCAAAGCTTCTCCTCCAGCCTCGACAATACAAATTCCCGACAAGACCTTTTCCGAATTCGAACCACTCTCAAGACTTGAACAGTTCAACCCGTAGCCGCAATGGCACCAAGACTCCTACAAACACGAACTCCAGTACGTCAGTGACGGGAAATTTGCCGCCAGAGTCAAACAAGGCACCGGCAGCAGCACACAGCAATATGATTGAGGACATATATGGGGTTGAAAGACGGGAGAACCAGCCACAAAAACGAGTCAAAGTCGATAAAGGGCCTTCCACAGGCACTAACGGTGGGCCAGATGCAAGATTCTCGGGTACTAGCAGCTCGGCTCTTGGAAGCTACATGAAAGAAAAGCTGGATGATAGTGGAGCTACTGTCACTGCAAACAACCCAATTGACCTTACTGCAGGTATGTCTGGAGTATTCACTTACGGCGAGACGAAGATAAATGAATTGACAATAATCTTAGAAAAAGACGATAGGAACGATGACGATGTCATTTTTGTTGCCAATAAGGAGAAAGGCGCCGAAGAAGTGTGCTACGGGAAGATTGAGGGCGCAACAGTACACGCGCATATGATCCCAGCCCTTCCCAAATCTGCGTTTGGTGCGACCGCATCAAGTTGGCCGTCTATACGCTGTCAATTGGTCCGGACGAGAAGTCACAATATAACGATTGACGTCCGCGATGTGGCTGGAAATTCGTTTGGAGTTTTAGATAAACATGTTTCTGTGGCTTTGGCGCCTCTACTTGATATGACATTTGATTTGAGAACCCAAGCCCGTCTTGATGCACGCCGGAGACAGCCAGATGAGCAGCCTGGCCAGGCCTGCTCTGAAATATTCCGCATCTCGATCAATCTATATGGCCCGAGACGGATTGCTGATACCATCGGCCGTGTTTTAAGCCAGAAGAATATTTGGCTCGGGATACCCAATTCAGTTGAGGCTGGCATTGCGACTTACAACCCTCATGCTGAAAGGCGTCGATTAATGGCAGCTGCATCACAGCAACAACAACCTCAGCAAACGCCCAGATATGCTGTTCAATCCGAAGTCCGCACGGCAGAAGAAATTAGCAGTGCCGTTACGAAAATGTTTGACCAGCTCCAAAGTGCCCAGAATCTCCCTGAAATGGAAACCCCTGACTTACTAGAGACTCAACTGCTTCCACATCAAAAACAGGCCCTCGGGTTTATGATGGAAAAAGAGAAACCACGCAAAATAAGCACAAACGAAGCAGAAAACAACTCACTCTGGAGAGTTGAACAAAAGGGAAATGGACGAGTTTATCGTGAGATCATCAGTGGCGTAACTCTTGCAGTAGAACCTCCACAGGTCCTAGGTGGTCTACTGGCAGATATGATGGGACTGGGCAAGACTTTAAGCATTTTATCCCTCGTATGCTCGTCTCTGTCGGATGCTACGGCCTGGGCATGTGAAAAGCCTGCAGACCCGTCCTTGATAAACGCAAAAACTACGCTCTTGGTATCTCCCCTCAGTGCTGTCGGGAATTGGGTAAGCCAGATTAAAGAGCACATCAAGGACGGTGCTCTTTCATACTATGTTTTCCATGGACCGAATCGAACAGAAGACCCGAAGGAACTAGCACGGTATGACATTGTCATCACTACATACACAACTATTTTAAGTGATGTGTCCGGTAAAAGCTCCAAGAGAGGTACGAGCCCGCTTGTGCGAATGAACATGTTCCGCATTGTTCTTGATGAAGCGCATATTATTCGAGAGCAGAACGCGGCTCAAAGTCAAGCTATATTCCAACTCAACGCGCAACGGCGATGGTCTGTCACCGGAACTCCGATCCAGAACAGACTTGAAGACCTGGGAGCGGTGCTGAAGTTCCTGAGGCTATCACCTTATGATGAACGAGGCCGATTTGCAGCGCATATAGTTTCACCTTTCAAAACCGAGAATCCCAACGCCATCACCAACCTGCGTGTGCTGGTTGATTCATTTACTCTTCGTAGAGTAAAGGACCGTATCAATTTGCCTGCTCGACATGACAAGACCGTGATGCTTACTTTCACTGAGCAAGAGAGGAGACTCCACGATTTCTTCAAGAAGGAATCTAATGTCATGATGAATGTTGTTGCTTCAGAAACCCGCGGAAAGGCGACTGGTAAAATGTACCATATTGTCTTGAAGGCCATGATGGTACTCCGGCAAATCTGCGCTCATGGCAAGGAACTATTGGACAAGGAAGATCGGGAACGTTTCCGAGGACTTACTGCAAACGACGCCATTGATATTGAGGAGTTGGATGACGACCATTCTACCACAGCTGCTAGTAGAAAGGCGTATGAGATGCTGTCGTTGATGAAGGAGTCATCAGCTGATACCTGTGCTCGTTGTTCAAACTACATTACCTTGCAGTCCGACGACAGTCCCGGTCCCTGTGATAAAAACGCCATGGTAGCAGCCATTCTGCCCTGCTACGATATTTTGTGTGCCGAGTGCTTTGTCCCCATTGCACCTAGACTGGATGAACTAGCTGGCAAACCCGTACAGGTATCTTGCAGCTTTTGCAACTCCGTGATAGCTCCGGCTTACTCTGTCATCACCACGGCAGGGTTCGAGGAATATCAAGCCTCGCTACTCGACAACAAAAAGAACCGCAAACAGACTAAAGAATTCGGGCTTTACGAAGGGCCTCACACAAAGACAAAAGCTCTGATTTCGCACCTTTTAGACACGGCTGAGGATAACAAGAAATCCTCCTGCCAACCACCGATCAAAAGTGTTATATTTTCTGCTTGGACATCGCATCTTGATTTGATAGAGATTGCTCTCGAGGAGAATGGGTTGACGGGCTATGCCCGTCTAGATGGCACCATGTCCCTGAAGCAACGAAATGCATCCATCGAAACCTTTTCGACAGACAATAATGTTACAATCCTTCTAGTAACCATTGGAGCTGGCGGAGTCGGACTCAACCTGACTGCAGGCTCGATGGTTTACATCATGGAACCACAGTACAATCCCGCGGCTATTGCCCAGGCGGTCGACCGTGTGCATCGAATTGGTCAGACGAGAGAAGTCACCACCATACAGTTCATAATGAACGATAGCATTGAAGAGAAGATCACTGAGCTGGCCAAGCGGAAGCAGAAACTTGCTGATATGAGCTTGAATAGAAAGATGGATAGACGCGAGCTTCAAAAGGAGAGGCTTGAGGAATACAGAAGCCTCTTCAAGTGAATGCCTGCTTTATCACACCAGTGCTTCATCCAATGCTGCTTCACCAGCTTTCTCACATTTCCTTTTTTTTCTCATATCTTTTTTTACACGGCCCCCTTTCGGGCTTAATGGCAGGATTTACGACTAAATGAAAAACAGCATAGGAGACTGGAGTTAGCTTGAGAATTGAATGGTTTTTATTTGGAGGAAATTTCCCCCGGCAGTGATGAAATCTGCTTTAATGTCTTCATAGTCTTACCCCCTTTCCCCCCAATCCCCCTTTACCCCTTTCGATACCCCCCCCCCCCTTACTTGTTATATGTTACCAGCACTTCATTTTCTGTTTAAATATTGAACTTTGCGCCTCTTTTTACAATGAACCAAGTTCCCTCTCTTCAAGTTGTCCCTTGATTACCAGGGACCATAATGAAATGCCGAGTAGCGGTCTTTATAATACCACACAGCAGCCATCGGATTCCCTTTGGCGATTCTTCAAATGCTCAGTTTCGCTGACAATATTGCCTGAAAAGGGCCATTTGGTTTTCATACATATACAGACAATTAGCTGTATAAATCACAGGGGTATCATAATATTAAAGAAATACATATCGGATCAAGGCATACCCGCTTCAAAGAATCTCCAAGCAGCGAAGGGTATGTATTATATCCCCCGACTAACAGCTTCCAGCAGCCCATCAACCCTTTCTGCGAGTTTCTTCATCTGCTTTCGTTTCCGTCTGCGTATCCTTTCCGCCTCCCGTAACTCATCTGCAAGCTGCCGTATCCTGGCTTCTTGCTCTGCCTCGCTACTCCCTATGCCGGGAAGTACGCTAATGAGATATTCGATCTGCTGCTCTTTTATAATCAAATCTCTAGCCAATTCTCTCTGTCGCTGGGCAAATGTATTCGGCGAGTCAGGCCGTGGTGGAAGATCCTTGTTTTGATCTTGTGCTCCTCCAGAGGCCTCTCCTCCTTGCTGCTGCTGCTGCTGTTGCTGCTGTTGCTGCTGGGGAGTCTGGTCTTTCTGGTCTTGTCCTTGCGCTTGCCCCGAAGCCGGCTGAGCGGCCGGAGTATTTGGCGGCGCGTTCTTTGGTATTTTCTTCAGCTGCGGGATTGCGGTTGGGACGTTTGGTGGAGGTATGGCAGGCGAGTGGTCATGGTAGGTAGTGAGATAGCAGAGCGTAGCGTAGAGCTGGGTCGCCAACTACATAGCAGCATTAGTATCTTGCCTCTTTGCATATAGCTAGCCAGGATAGTCCCTTTCGTACCTGATCAAGGCATGTTTGAAGCTGCGTGAGGATATCCGCCATGGTGCTCGAGCTCGCTGGGTGCAGTCGCAAGAGGCCTGTCGTCGCGCAACCAACCAGTAAACGGTTATAAACCGACCAGCGCAGTGGTTTCTGTGTATTCAAGCTCGAGAAAGAGGCAGCGCAGTGGTGGCAGCAGTTGTCGAGTGGCTATTCGTGTTGAGCGGCGCTGCGTGAAGGAAAAGCGAAGAAAGAGAGAGAGAGAGCGCGAAAGATAAGAAGGCAAAAAAAAGCTTCAACCAAACAAAGCTTCAGCAACCGCAAACACGCCATGCTCTGCGCAAGAACAGCTCCACGATGCTACGGAACACACATCTACGGCTTAAAGGCACTATACCCGAGGCCGTTTTCGACTGAGAAGCCTTCACTGCCTGTGCCGCCAGCTTCTCCGACCTCGCAGCACAATGACCTGCGCTCGTTCCTGGACTACGCGGAGAGAACCTCGCTCTCGCGACAGAGCACAACCTACGTGGGGACGCTGTACGAGTATACGGTGCAGCAGAGCCTGAAGAGACACTGCATCGACCTCACTCGCATCGGGGGCCGTGCAGACTGCGGCATTGATCTTGTTGGGACCTGGTCTTTGCCGCCGTTGAGGTCGACGTCGACAGCTGCTCAGCCGCTACGAATACTGGTGCAGTGCAAGGCCGTCAAGACAAAGGTCGGGCCGAATCTGATACGGGAGCTTGAGGGGACGTTTTCTGGAGCACCTGTGGGCTGGAGGGGGGAGGGGATACTGGGGATGTTGGTTAGTACGCGGGAGGCTACAAAGGGTGTTCGAGACGCGCTGGTCAAGAGTCGATATCCGTTGATTTGGGCTCTGGCCGAGCTGGACGGATCCATGCGGCAGTTCCTATGGAACAGGAGGGCAGCTGAAGTTGGGCTGGAGGGTTTAGGGGTGCAGATCAGACACGGGGGAGAGACAGACCCTATGAAGAAGACTGTTGTCTTAACTTGGAACGGAGAGGAGATAGGGCCAGAGGTCGTGAATACGGGTTGATACAGTGTTGATTCGGCTATATACATCCACCAATGGGCCACGATGTCTCTGACGGGACTTCTGAATCCAACCACGGCTGACAGCAGTCCTATAGCTGGGATCCGTGGGGTCATGGCTACAGATAACTAGCTCAGCGAACAGCATACTCTACGCCTCAAATTCGGGCGTCATTGATTCCAGCCTGGCTTGGGCCATCCGTTCTCACCTCCGCCCTTCTCTGGCCAGCCATCCGGGACAGCTGCATAAGTAGGCAGGACATACTGCTTCTCACACTTGGCCGCCGTGCACTCCAGATTACACAGGCCAAACGTGAAGCAGTAGCATTCCCCGGCCGGCGGGCAGTATACCGGTTTCTTCTGCATGATCACTGTCAAACATAAGCCAGTTAGCATACGAGACCCGTTGAACAAAGCAGGACACAGGCGGAGAAAATATACATACTGTGCCACATGTACTCCATGATTCTCCCGCTGATATCGTCAGGCAGGTTGGTCTCGACAAGCCATTTCCGAATGCGCTCATAGTCCGCCTTAGGCCGCAGCATGACCTGTTCCCGTGTGGCAGCAAACTGGGACGAGCATGTCGCACCCACCTCTGCAGGCACTTCGGTACCGGGGAACAACGTCTTGAAGACAGCTGCAAAGGCGAGCTCGGTCTGCTGGCGAACGATGGGCCCTTCATCAACGGGCTTTAGCGGGTGCAGTTCCACGGGACAGCCTGGTATCCAGGTACATCTCAGTGGCGCATATCCCGTCTTGACCACTGCCTGAAGCTGTAGCTTGCTTATAACCGACGCACCGTCTGCGGGCGTAGAAGAAGTATAGTCGTTTAGCGCCATCTGCACCACCTGTCCGCCCAACCGGTCCATGGTCTGTACATACCGTATATTGGGTCGTCGTTGTGCCATTGGTACCGCCGTCCATGCATGAATATCATAAAGTCTGGCAGCGAGTCGTATCGATCTATGATATACCTGAGACAGTAAACAAACAAGCATCAGCCCGGTGTCTCGAGTTTTTTGACTACGACGGTAATTAATTATAAATAAAATAAAACGGCTTGAGGCTCACGTCAAATACACCATGGCCTCCCTCCCCTTGTTCACAGGCACCGAGAGGCCCGAATTGCTCGCAGCGTCACCGTCGGCAACGTAGATATTCGCCTTCCAGCCCGCCAGTTGCTCCTGTATCCACGCAGTGTCGTCGGCCTTGACGCTGGCGACGACCAGCTCCCTCGACGCCGTGGCTAGCTTGCCGGAGCCAGGTCTCTGTGGCTGCTGCTGCTGTGAGCTCGAGAGGCCATGGGTTCTGCTCGGTGGCTCTCTGAAGAAGAGGAAGTAGAGGGTGAAGACGGTGGTGATGGACACGAGGATGAACAGCTGGTTGATGCGCTGGGCCTGCCGCGGTCGATGGACAGGCATAGCTTGGTCTCGCTCGTCAGGCGGTCATTGAACTGCTCTATAGGTGTTTCAGCAGGCTGCGTCTCCTCATCGCCGCCGCCGGACGTTTGCTGGGTGCTGCTCGTTGGTTGTGCGCGGGTTGGGGTTGTTTCGCTGCAGATTTTGTGGCTTTCTTTTTGGATGATCTCCGGCTTGTGATGTCGACGACGGTGGGACAGGCAGCGATGCTAGGCAAAGATAATTGCTCCGGCAGAGGCGTGAATACACAGGTGAAATAGGAATCTGTGGCCTGTCGAGGCGTGTTCTCGAGAAGACACGCAGCTGGCGGTTGTCTCTGGTCTATATAGATCGATCGTATGTGGCTTGAACTCACGCGAGCAGGCAATAGTTAATAGAGTAAATAATAAATACTACAAAAGACAATACAAAAAATAGATAAATACAAAACAGCGCCAAAAAAAAAAATTCCTCCGTGGGTATCAAAACGAGGCCAACTCCGTCCGGGTCATATGTGTTTCGTGATTGCTGTGGGCTGATATCACATCCGGTCGTGCGAGGTCCCTGAACTACATGGCCTGCCAGAAGTAGTTCGCATAGAAGAACCGTGAGAACTTGGGGTCGATGTTGACGACGTGGACGTCTCCCTTTCGGCTGTTGCGGATGATAGCCTTGTTGTAGTTCCCTGCCTCGTCCGTGTCGACATCGATGCCCAGGGACCGGTATATCTTGAGCCGTAGTCTACCACCCAAACGGTCAGTATGCATTCCCGGAAGTCATTCAAAGCCAAAGACAGAAGAAGCAAGCCTCTTACATGGTAGCATCGTCGGCCTCGCGTTCTCGCCTGGCATGCTCGTCCCCCTCGAGGCCCTGCGCGTCCAGCTCCGCCAGCCGGGCCTTCAGCGACTCCAGCTGGGCCTCCAGCCGCTCGCTCTCGATCTCCAGCTCAGACGCAGCCTTTGCTATGCGGAACTTCTCGGTGTCCAGCTCGACGATGGACGCAGCATGGCGGGCGGGATCATGCGACTCGACGGTCTCCTTGTGCTGGGCGTTGAGCGTGCTGAGCTGCCGCGAGAGCTTCCGCAGCGAGTTCTCGACCTCCTGGAAGCGCAGCTCCCGCGACTGCTGCAGAGACGAGAGCGAGTCGTTGATCCGAGCCAGCGCAAGCTTGTCCGGCTGGATGTTGAAGTTGGTTATTGTATGGTGGATGAGCTGTAGAGAAACCGTCAGCCACGCGCACATCGGCCGTAGAATCCATCCAGGAGCCTTACAGTAGCGGGATCCTCCTCCAGCAGCATCGTGAGCGGCGTTTTAGACGTCTTTTCACTGTTATACTGCTGTCAATCGCGTCTTGTTGTCTGCGTCCCGCCGGCGTTGTGATGTTGATGCTGATGTTGACGTCGATGTTGACGTTTTCGGTTGTTGCAGCAACTTCAGCTATTTTTTTCTTCCTCCCCGCAAGCCGGAAAGACGCCACGGACAACACTCAACGCCAGCACCAGCACCGGCTCCGGCTTCTTCGACGACGGCATCTAGAGCGAGAGACCTCTGACTTGCGGTGTTTGCCTCTTGCGCAGAGACGCTTTTTTCCACGCAGAAACAGGCCCGATGATGGCTTCGCTACCTTGTACGTGGCTATGCAGACCTCCAGGCTCCCGCATTCCAGCAGCTTGCTAACCCAGGTTTGCCCTATATAAAGACGCCGCGGACGCTGAAAGGTCAGTAAGACAAGCCTCTACACGCTGCCAGTTGTGTGAGCAGACCAGCAGACTGACAGATAACCCGCCATGGACAGTCCTCTCAAGCCCGCAGAGCTGCAGGTCCTGCGCGCCCAGTACGAGAAAGAGGGCGAATACGTCGGCGTCCAGACCAAGTTCAACTACGCCTGGGTGTGTTCTCTCTCTCTCTCGCTGCCCGTTGTAGGTCCCAGCTAACGTCTGTACAGGGCCTGATAAAATCGAATTCCCGGCCGGAGCAGCAGGAGGGCACCCGGCTGCTGTCTGAGATCTTCCGCACCGCCCCCGAGCGTCGACGAGAGTGCCTCTACTACCTCGCCCTCGGCAACTTCAAGCTGGGCAACTACGGAGAGGCTCGCCGGTACAACGACCTCCTGCTCGAGCACGAGCCGAACAACATGCAGTCGGCCAGCCTGCGCACCCTGATCGATGACAAGGTCGCCAAAGAGGGCCTCATGGGTGCCGCCATCATCGGCGGTGTCGCCGTCGCTGCGGGCTTGATCGGCGGCCTCATCATGAGAGGAGCCAGAAAGCGATGAACATAGATACTTTATGACGGTCTCTTTTTTACATTTCTTTGGTGCTTTCATGGCCTTCTTTCTTTTTTTTGTACTATCTCGACTACAGCTACTTTTATCCTCGGATGTACTTTTGTTTTTGTTGGCAGGCATTCGGAAGGGCGTTCTGTTGGCTTTTTGAAGACCCAGTCTCTCCTCATGGTACACAGCGCTTAATGAAGACTTCATTCACCTTTTTTTTGACTTGACTTCCGGCCTTCTTTCAGGCCTTTTTTTTCTATTATATTTGATATCAATCAGAATTTTGATATCTTCATCTTCTTGCAGTGAAAGTCTGCTGACTAAGCAACGACGTCATCTTCTTTTCTTTCTGCGCCGGAAGAAAAAAGAACAAACAAGCAAACGCAAAGGAAAAGGCAGAGCAAAGCGAAGAGACGCAGAAACGAAAGCAGAGAAAAAAAGCAGAGAAAGCAGAGAAAGAGGGTGAAAGAAGTGAAAGCAGCGGAGAGCAGAAGACGCAGCAGAAGCGAGACGAAGCTTCGCGAACCTCCGAAGACCCTCGGCCTGCATCGACTGATCGATCACTGGGCCAGCCCAAGCCCCCGTCGTCATCGCCGGCCGTTTGTCCTTTTGCGCATCACCAAACTTGTTCCTCTGGCCACCGACAGCCCTCCGGATACGCTCAGCCACCCGAGCAGAGGCTCCCTGCTTTTCCGTCCACGCTGTTGACAGCTCGATCTCCCTGCTCGCTGGCCCCGATAGACACCCTGTTGCATCCTCCCCCGCGAGCAAACCCGCATTCATTTTCGCTATAAATACGAAATTCTAGAACCACCCAGCGTTCGTGGGGCCGCTTCACTCTATAATACCGCATGCTGCCCCGCTGACGGTCACTCACATCCATCTTCCGGTCCTCCATTTCCTTCTAACGGTTGGAGCGTTCAGTCTATACTGAATTTATTTCAAGCTTGAAAAAGGGGGCTGGCTCCCGCCTTTTTTACCGCCTCGGTGCCCACCAGTTCATCGCTCTCAGCAACCATGGCTGATCGTGTGCCGGGAGATCGAATCTTCTGCCATGAGTGTGAGCATGTGTGGCCCCGGGAATCCCATGGACTGACCTGTCCGCGCTGTCAATCAGAGTTTGTTGAAATAGTAAGCATATCTACTCTTTTTTTTTCCCTTTCAGCCATGTCGATAAAAAAAAAAAAAGGCTTCTCTGTATTGATCAGCTCACGCTAACAATAACATCCAGCTTGATGAAAATCAGACTATTCATGAAACCATACATGGAAACAACCAGGATGCCGATAATACAGGCAACAATACTCCTGGAGGTCAACAACAGCAGTCCCCTCGTAATGCATCCGCCGAAGCCGATGGTGCTATGCAGGTAGATAGCCACCCTATCTTTGATACATTCAACTCTTTCAACTCACCCAGGCGCGTTACCCGCCATCACTACCAATCCCCAGACGGTAGCTTCCAGTTTACGAGCACTACTATCAGATCTCCCGATGGCAGAGGTATTGGCGGAGGCATCAGAATGGGAATGGCCACCGGCCCCGCAGCTGGAGAGGACGCCCTCGGACCCTTGTTTCGCACCTTCAATACAATATTGCGGGGGATAGCCGAAACACAGCCCAACAGAGGAGGAATACCACCGGGCTATGGCACCCAGAGTCCAAGTAATGACCAAGCAAATAATTATCGGGACTCCAACCCCCCAGAGATCTTAGGCGGAGGTTTATATCCGCGAGACGCAGATCGTGCACAGCGCAATGCGGAACCAGTACTAAACATTAACGAGTAAGTCCATCCAGACTCTCTTGTACCATACCTCTCAAGAGCGACCCAACCTAACTATTATTTCTCTCCAGTATTCTGGCCATTATGCATGGCGCTGCCAATCCAAACTACCGAGGAGGAGGGATGCCCATCTTACACCCCATTGCCGCTCTCTCCCAAGCTTTAGGGATGCAACACCACGGTGACGCCGTCTATTCTCAAGAAGAGCTCGACCGCGTGATCTCTCAACTGGTAGACCAGAACATAAATGGAAATGCTCCTCCACCAGCATCCGCAGACGCCATCCGATCTCTCCCAAAGGTCAAAGTCGACAAATCCATGCTAGGCAGCGAGAACAAGGCCGAATGCTCCATCTGTATGGATAACGTCGAATTGGACACAGAAGTCTCTATGTTACCCTGCAAACACTGGTTTCATGAGTCCTGTATCACCGCTTGGTTAAACGAACATGACACATGCCCGCACTGCCGACAGGGAATCATGGCAACCTACCAACAGACTCACGGAGGATCCCAGCAACAACAACAGCAACAACAACAGCAGCAGCAGCAGGGTCAGAATACACAAGGTTCTACAAATGGATCTATTGGAAGTTCCAGCAACCCCATTGTTATCCCCTCAGGCTCTGCACAGGGTCAATCATCTAGCACGTCAGATATGTCTCAAAGAGTTGACCGGCCTAGCCGATCTTTGTTAGATCCACCTGGTGCGCCACCTCAAAGATCTAACTCAGATAACAACTCTGGCGGTGGTTTAGCCGGGTGGATGAGATACCATTTTGGAGGAGGCACTTCCTGATAACCCCGGGGCAATTCAACATTCCAACTCACATCTCTTTTTCTTTCCTTCCTCCCTTACTTCTTCCATATACTATTATACCCCAAGGATGACTTCATGAATTTCCCTTCGCACCTTTTTTTCCTTTTCATTTTTCAACGACATCACAAAATTCGGATTTGAGGGATGGGGGTTACGAGGCTTTTGATGATTTTCTTTAACTTTTTACTGGTTCTTGTTCGGATATTCTTATAGCTCTGGCATTCTCACCATCATGGGATGGAACTGGTGTTGTTCCCCTTTTACTTGTATCTCCTCATTGCTAATAGGTGTTTCCTTATACTCCAAAATCGTGTTTTTAACGAGCCAACACCTCGAAGAAAGCAAGTCTAATGAAAAATTCAGCTTTTACTCCTAATGATCTGTATAAACATTGTAACCAAATATTCAATATCTACCACATATATAACCGTCATTCTTTGTCGAAGTCTTTACCACCGCCTGAACCCCTAGACCTGAAATATAAAATAACCAACCACCCTATAGCTTCGGATTGATGTCCAGACTGGCCATACCACCCTGAATAGCTAGCTCTTCAAAGATTTTCTTGAACGCACTAGCCAGCCACTCAAAATCACTTACCTCAAGGTATACCTGGGCACTAAGCCTCGTCCAAATCGACCCAGCATGCACATAGCAAGGAGACATCGTACTATGCTTCAGTACCAGCCTCTGTTCCATCGCCCGGCACGTAGGCACCGCATCCGCCATTCGAACAACAGGCCATTCAGCCTTCACTAGCTTCCCCTGCGGCACATTCTGATCATCTACAAGCGTAATCGGCAACCGCACGTTAGCAAACGCGCATTTACGGAATTCACTTCTTTTCTCCTTTGTGACGTCCAGGTCGCCTCCTGAGGAGCAGAATTCACTAAGCACGTCTGTGCCCCAGATCCCGGCCACACGGTTCCCTGCCTCAAAGGCAAGGGTCTGGCAATACTGCATGATCTTCTCTTCGCCGCCGCATACTTCCTGGCGGTACTTGATAGCGTCAGGGACACAAAGGTAGGGCAAGTCGTCGTTTGTGCCGATGAATTCAAATTGTAGTTCGAAATCCGACTGGGTAAAGAAGGCGTCTATAGGTTTAGCGAAGGGTTCATCTTCCTCGCCCAACTCTGAGCCTGTCTTCATGATTCCTGGCACTGGCACGAATCCGTGGGAGGTTGGTATAGTTGTGCGGATGAGATGCTGGTTGCGTTGCGGGACGTAGAACACTGCGCATCCACGGGGGACGAAAAGCCATCTGCATACGAAATTAGCACACTGCTGCGTGAAATCTAGCTAGGGCTTGAAACCGTAGGTATACTTACTTGTGACAATTGCTGACGAAAAAGTCCGGATCCAACTTGCCCAGGTCAAGGGGTATTTGACCCACACCATGAGCACCGTCGATACAGCTCAGGATGCCTTCTTTCCTACACACCTCCGTGAGCTTCTCGAATGGCAGCCTTATTCCAGGACTGCTAACTATGGTATCAAAAACAGCGATCTTGACGTTCAATCCTTCACTGCGTGCCTTGGTTACGGTATCCATGAACCGCTGCACCAGTTTGTCATGGCTGATTGGAAACTCATATTTGACCTTACGGGCCCGAACAGGAGTCGTTTCCGCCAGTGAGGCAATCAGCTTCTCCACTGCACCGTACACGGTAGAGAAGTAGACTATGACATCACCTGGTTGGTAGACAAGGTTCCTCAGCACCGTATTCACGCCCGTGGTGGCATTCTTGACGAACACGGTAGAGTCGACGGGTGTGTTCAGCAGCGAGCCCAGGGCCTTGCGAGACTCAAGCAAGTAGAATGCCAGCTCGAAACGGAGGAATCGGTCTGGACTCGCTTCAAACTTGTCCTGGAGTTCGCGGAACTTGTTTAACACGGCAATGGGATATGTCCCGAACGAACCTGGGAGGTTTATGTCAGAATCGCCCAATTGAGCATACAAAGAGAGAGGTATCACTTTATTTACCATGGTTCAGGTTCCTGAAGGTCCGATCAATGGGGAAGTCCTGCAGTAGGGAATTGCCGAGTGCTTTGGGTTGATATGAGCCCATGTTGGTAACACTGCTTTCAGTAATATATATAGAAATAATCAGCTATATAGATCTGAGGAAGTAGTTATATAGTTGGATTGCCCTGTCAACTGCAATTAACGAGGCCTGTTGACCTCTTATATAGACAAGCCAGCCCTGTAGCCAGCAATATCAAACAGACAGTTGCAAGCTCCCCAGCTGTCTCCGCACGCACATTTAGACCTCGGCGGCGGCTGCGGTGGAGATGGGGCTCTTACATAACATCCGTCGCCCCAAAGAGGCATAGAGTACGAGGTCGGCTTGCATTAAGCGATTGTTAGGGCCATGCATAGGCTCGTAGAGCTGGAAAGCTGAACAGATGGATAGTGGGCTTGTCATGGCAAGGGCGCGTTCAGTCGGATCGATTAGTAGTACCATTAACAAGACAGCTAGAGTACAAAAAGGGCATGCATGCATGGCTGGCTAATGAGGCCGGCCAATGTATCAAGACGGATGAAGTACAGGGAGGGAGAAGCTGATGGAAGATGCTATGCAATGAATGGAAACGCCGTCTATCCAACCCTCTTCCTCGCAAGGTAGAGCAACAAGCAAGTGAACCGTTCATGCTTGTCGAAACCATCATGCCGTAGTTACCGTATCATGCCAAGTATCAAAAAGAACAAACAGCCACTCAAGAACAAAACAAGTCAAAAAAAATAGTAGATGATAGCCTTAAAGAAAGCGCACAGAGTCGGATAATCTATCAGATTAGTCCAAGAGAGTTAATTCATTCATCGCTTGCCCTTCTTCTTGGATACGACCTTAAAGGATGCATTGCTGGTCGCCTGATCCTCGCGGCTTGCAGCTGCATTTCCCTTCTTGGCGACTTCGTTCCAGCCGTCTGATGAATTCTTTGATTCGGCAGGCGATCCGAAGGCTCCGGAAGAAGCGGTATCGATGATACCCTTGTCAGCCAGCTTGCGGCGTCTGATGAACTCTTCGGCAAATCGGCGTCCGTCAAGAGTCTGCGAATTGGCATACACGGAATCCGAGATGATTTCCGACTCTGCAGGCAAGAAAAGAAGCTGTTGTACAAAGTCGTCGACTAGATACATGTTAGACTCACATATGGAAATACAAGATTATGCATTAAATATCAGGCTTACCATTGATAGAGCTGTTCAAGCCCTTCTCGAGAGCATTCTTGGCCCATTTAGCCAGCTCTTCGGTAGGACGGTTGGCTGTAGTTGCAGCAGAATTGCCCATGCTGACATTTCGGGTCATGATAGTCTTAGGCTTGGTTGCAGGGGTCGGGCTGGGAGTAAGACCGGGAACGTTACGGGCGTTAACAGCAGTAGAAACGGGAGCTGCTTTAGCCTTTCCGCTAGCTCCTACTGTAGTCCAGGCGCCGCTAGAGGCAGCTGCGGTAGGTTGCTGGGCAGTCATCTTGCTTGCAAGCTCTGCATAACGTTTTCCAGCTGGGGTTCCGAGAGAGTTCGCAGCGGACGCAGCGGCGGCAGCGGCTGCAGCACGCTGCTTACGGGCCTCTTCTTCCTTCTGGATCTGGGCTAGGGTCTTCTTTGGTGCAGTATTGGCGGGTACTCCTGCATTCTTACCACCAGCTGGCTTGGACCAGGCGGATGTATCTGCAGAGGAATTGGCATTTCCACTACGAGCCCAGTTGGCAGTTGATGGAAGACCTGGAGCAGGGGCTGGTGGTGGGTTAGCGCGTTCCTGTTCAGCCAGCGCACGACGGGCAGAGACGGCAAGTTCTTCGAGCCTTGCAACCTTGCGGGCTTCAGCCTCCTGGATCTCACGAAGAGATGGACCCTTGGATGGTTCAGTGTGCTCCTTAGCCCACGGTGCGATGGAGGTGGCATGCACTTCATTTGGTGTCTGGGTCTGCGAACGTGTTTCAGCCGCAAGGTTATCTGCTACGTGCTGACGGTTGCGCTGGGCAGCTGGAGCTGGGAGCGGAGACTGTGAAGGTGGAGGTGGGAATGGCTGTGGGAGTCCAGTATCAACCTTTGCCCATGGAGATTCAACTTCAGATGAAGCTAACTGTTGCTGTTGCTGCTGTTGAAGTCTCTGTGCCGATGCAGCATTTTGCACTTGCTGGGTAAGGGTGAGCTCCTGTTCGTTATTTTGCTGGAAAGGAGTCTGATCTTTGGAAGCTGGGGATCGTTCCTGTAGTGGCCTCTGTTGTTCTTGGCTGGGCTCTCGATGATTGGCTGGCTCCTCAGTACGGCGAACAGGAATGTCCTCATCGGCAATTCTCAATGCATGAAACTGACGAACACGCTCCTCTCTAGCCTGCTGGTCAAAAATGGACTCTGGATGGGCCTTATTGAAGTTCTCTTGTTCCTGCTGCAATCGGCTGCGGTCCTGTAGCATGGTGGTAACAGCCTGATTATGTGCCTGAGCTTGAGGGTCCTGTGGTGTTGGAGGAAAAGCTCCGGTGTTGTTGTAACCAAACTGACCAGCTCCCCTGTTAACATTCATTCTATCTAGCAAGGCAGGTAATTCATCCTGTCCTGTGCCGAAATCCGGCGCGCCGCCTTGGGGCCCCGGAGGGCCGGTATTCTGTCTCATGGGCCCCTCGAAAAAAGCCGGAACGGAGTGGGGAGGTTGGATAGGAGCTTGCATAGGTATGGGTTGAAAAGCTGCAGGAGAAGTAATGCTACCAAAGCTGGGCTGGCTTTGAAGACTATGAGCACTAGAATGGTGCTGAAGCTGTGGGTTGATAGGGTGAGCTGGGCCCTGGATCTGCTGCATCTTCATAAGAGCTTGCTGCTGAGCAAGGTGTTCCTTTTGTCTGGCCATAAGGTACTGCTCTTCCTGCTTTCTGCGTTCCAATGCATTTTGCTGTTCAGCAGTAAGAGTGGTACCAAAGCTGGGGAAACTGTTGGCAAATGGAGGCTGAACTGCCCCAGTCTGCGACTGTGAAGAGTTCCCCCATGGTCCTGGCTGGTTCATTGGGGGACCATGCGGTACACCAATTTGAGGGACAAGGAACGGCTCGCGAGAGTTGCCAATACGTCGGACAAGCTGGGCGAGAGGCTCATATTCTGCATCCTCGAGCTTCTTAACCTGTAGTTCTGCGGTAAAGAAGCCAGCTTTGAACCAGTCGTGCATTTCAAGGCCAGACCACGGTCCCTGAGTGTTACCCTGGGGATCCCGATATATCCAGCGCATACGGTCCGGCATCACCATTTGTCGTTGCTGGGCTGGTGGAAGCTGGTTGGAGGCAGACGCACCATATTGGTTACCGTTGCCATTATCTAGTAACCCTGGGCCGGGCGGAATGGTGATAGTTCCACCGGCGGTGACTGTAGGAGTATGCGAAGTCGTGGTAGATGGATGTGGTAAGCTTACTGGATTCTCTAGAGACATGAAGGGATCTATAGAATATGTGAGCCTTTTCTGTTTTTATATTTAGTAATGCAACAATAAATATATGCACGTACCTTGCGGCTTGCCAGGCTCGTCCTTGGAGTGAGACTGTTCGTTGCGCATTTGCTCCTGCATGGCAGGCGGGAAGAGAGAGCCCAGTTTACTAGGACGGGGGCCACCACCCATGTTTGAGAGACTAGTTTGAGAGCCAAAGAGGCCCCCTCCTCCGAGAGCAGAGTTACTTGGAGATTGCAGCTCAGACATGGGGCCGAATATCGGGTCACCAAAGCCGAAGGCAGTTCTTTCTCGCGTTGGCGTGCCAGTGGCGCTCGTGGTAGGCCATCCGCCGGAGTTACCTAGTGAACCGAGCCCTCCCAGTCCTCCAAGTCCCGGGAAGCCCCTATTAGCACCTACACTTGAAGTCTGACTGCGGTCGGCAGCAGGAATGTCAGAAATCATTCCGGACCGCGACATGGATCCAAAGGAGCCATGAGCAGAGTCATCGCGCAGGTCGCCAATGTTTGGAAGACGCGCGTGTTGCTGGATATCAGAGCCTTCATTATCGGCATCTCCAGTGCCAACAACACCATTATCGGCAGTTCGATCGCCACGCGGACTCTGATAAGGGTTAGTATGCGTTGGGCTCATGGGTTCATGATGCGCATGGCTGGGGGGTTGAGATGACGCAACTAGATCACGAAGAGCGGATGTGCCGCCCGGCATCCCAAACGAGGAGAGCCCGAATTGGTCGATGCCTCCTATCTCCTGACCTCCTAGGGCCGCGCTACCGCTGCGGCGTTCATCAAAGGGGTTAGTCTCGCTGCGAGAAGGGCGGTTCCTGAGAGCTTCTTCAGCAGAATCTCGGGGAGCGTCGTCCTCGGCTTCGGGTAGGCGATCAAGACCGGTACCAGACGACGATTTGTCCTTGTTGTTACCACTACTAGCGATATCTTCAGAGCTTGACTTGGAAAGCAGGTTTTTGAACCGGCTTTCGCTGCGTACGCTCCCAAAGCCTGGTTTCTTGTCTGTGCCGCCTTGGGAACCAGCATTGCCAAGAGCAAAATTACCAAAGGCCCCTACTCCCATGGAACCAAAGGCAGACCCCTGGTTAGACGACCACGGAGAGTTGGATCCAACGGCGCCGACTGGGTTGGTAGTGCTACGTTTGAGAGACCCAAACGGGGAGCTGATGTCGAATGAAGAGTCTCGTTCCGCAAAACTCTTGTCCTTATCCTCCCACTTCGAGTCGCCTGAAGAGTCCTTGATATCGGTCTTTCGACGCAGAATAGCTGGAGGCGGGGTCGCGGTGTTTGGTTCGTCACGGAAAAAGCGGGAGTTGGTGGGTGACATTGGATTTCCAGAATCTCCCGTCCCCCGCCTGCGAGGCACATTCCGGGCGGAAGCTGGAGAAGTAGAATTGAAGGAATTCATGTGGCCATGAGAGATGGACGACTTGCGACCAATCGTTCCGACAGATGAAGAGCCGTCCTTGTTGGAATTTTGCGGTGGGGGTTTGAGAGGCGAGTTGACAGAGGTGGAAAACAACTATAGCCAAAACATCAGCATGCTGAAAAAGGAAAATGGAAAGCAAGGACAATCATTATCTTGTCAAGGGGGGTATCAAAAGCAAGGGATAGTGCCACGCACTTCTTTCTCCTCATCATTCATATCCAATAGGCCTAGAGGTTCACTTTGGCCCTTATGGTCCCAGCAGACCTCCGGATTTGCAGTAGTATTATCTTTGGAGTCATCTTGCTTGCCCCAACTTCCGTTTGTGGATGGGCGTTCACTGCGGGGGTCCCAGTCGCCCATGAAATAACCAGTGATTGATTTCCCCCAGTCCTTCGACCCTCGGTGGTTCTTATAAAGATTCAAAAGCTGTTCCTTGGAATAGGTATTATCGTTTCCACTACGCGCCGACGGGTAATTGGAGCTGAGGTGGGGTGGGATATAGGCAGCACTGGAAGAATTGGAGGTGTTTGACTGGGCCTGTTGCGCATTCTCTCGATTATGGGAAGGATTGGTAGCAACAGATGGTCTCCGGAACGTCTGCGTAGCTCCGTTCATACGATTTCGAGACCTGATATAAATATTAGCCACATCCTTGAACTAGTAAAAAAAAGAAGAAGAAACGACAGCATCCTGAGCAGCCAGGTATGCCGCGTCATATCGTTCCAAACACGACAGAAAGGACCCTACCATTCACCACTATTCATAGCATCCCTCCGCGAGCCAGGGGCCGGATCTTGTGTGTTTCCAGCTGCCGCAGAGGCAAAAGTAGATGGCAAAGGTGAAGACATGGTGTAATCGGTAAGCTGGACAGCACCGTCAGCAACCAGACAACTCTAAAAGACAGACAGAAGCAGGATCGAGCGTGTCTGCGGCTGTCCTGAGCCTCACTGCGTCTCGGCTATAAGCCGTAGGTGAAGACGAAGATTTAGCAGGACACACGACAAGCGGTGCTTACCAAAGCGGATCAAGAATCCCAAGCGCGCCAGGAACAAAGAGGAGAAAAAAGACGACGAAGCGGCGATGCAAGGCGCTGAGAGAGCTGGATCAGAGCTGAATGCTGGAGATGCGAAGTCGCTAAAGATGCTGGGTTGTCGCTGTGGTTGGCGTTGACGTCTGGCGGTTGAAGTCGAGGTTGGAGCGAAGAAAAAAAAGATCTTTTGCTTCTTTGGGATGGCTGGAGGTGGGAACAAGGGCTAGTCACGGGACAGCGTGGCAGTAGCAGCTGCCGGCGGTGAAGTCAGGTGACGCCGCTGCCTGCTGGTGGGAGCTCGCTGTGGCCACGCACTCGGTTACTGTCCACGCACCGCCTTCAGACGAAGCGAAAAGAGAAAGAGAAAAAGAATTCGAGGTCGACGACGCGGACGACGAGGTTGATATACAGCCCGCGACGGCGAGGACGGCAGACTCGATGCTGGCGGATGGTGATTCGGGGATATTACGACATAGGCAGCGTGCTCGATGGCGTTTGACTGGCTCTGGTGCAAAGATTTGCCTGCGACGAAAGGCTGCGTGTTCGCACGTTGGGAAGCGTACCGTGGAATGGCTGCCAGAGAGGCGTTGCTTAAGACGGATTCAATCTCGAGAAGACCGCTGATATACAGCTCCTAGGGATGTTTACTATAACCGAGAGGATGCTGGAGGTGTGGAATATGGCCATTGCAGGAGGAGATTGATGGCTAACGGTCTCAGGAACACGTCTATATAGAGGAGACCGACGGGAGATCTCCAGCATCAAGATGGCCCACAAGGAGGGCTACCATTGCCCATCTAAGAGATGTCTACCGGAAACGAGGTGGATCAACGTCATCTCCCCGGATCTAAACATGTCAGTGGCGGTCTGGTCCTCCAGGGTGGCCGAGGAGTGGCTTTCTGAGCTCCAGATCCTGCCAGCAACAGGAACTGGAAGTCCAAGAAGTCCACCACTTGTTTGCGTCGATGGTCATGTTTGTTTGCTTTTCTCAGCTATTTCGCCTTCAAGGAACCGCCTGCTGCCTGGCCGTGGAATCTCCAACCGAGAGGTCAAGCGTTGACAGCCTGGTGACTGTTGAGCCCCGGCAAGCAAACATATCCCCATCCCATATACCCCCAGCATTGACAGGATACCCCATAATATAAATATGCATCATTTGGCCCTGGTGATTTCTCTCTTTTGGCTATCTTTTGTTTCTTCTGCAAAGATAGGCCAAATGCATGCTATACCCTATCAAGAGAAATCGCTGAAGGAAATATCTCCAACATGCCTTCATTCCCCTTTAGACGTCACGGGGGAGCTGAACGATTTGGCCTCACTGGGCCTCTAGACCACTCAGGTATCCAGCCTGGCCGAACCATGGCTTCTGTGCTTGGTCGCCACCGCTATCCATACGTACACGCTCCCGGTCCTGGGTTTAGGAGTGCAGAGCACCTCCTCAGGCAACCGCACCCACATGCAGGAGTACATGCTCATCATCAAGATATACCAATGCAAACACGCCACCGTCTTTTCAATGAGCCACCTAGCCGGCATCAATTGGACCCCCGCACCCAAGCACACATGGCGGCACATCAACTCGCGCGTTCACCAGAACCTTCACTCCGCAGAGTTGTTCCCGGCGGCCACAGAAGCCACCAGCCCGCCGCTTTCACGCCAATGTTTACACCAGAGCGTGACAGGGCCCCTCCACTGGAGCTAGATAGTATACCACCCAGAGTACCAATAGCTTTACGTCATTGGCGTGATGGGAGACACCACCGTGACCCCTGGTTCCGTCCTCTGAGGCGAAGACGGCTTCATGATGCATCTGATACCCACACCGAAGCAGGCAGGGCATCAACGCTCCTTGAATCAGACTGTTCATCAGACGACGAGTCTCTCTTGGGTGTCCCATCTTTCCTAAGGGAAGCGCATGATAGAAGACACCGAAGGAGAAAAGGCCGACGACGTGACCGTTCGAAGGATCGTGACTTTATAGACTCGTCTGATGAATCTTTATCTCTATTTTACCTGGAAGGAGAGTTTGACGAGCCATATCTGTCGGATAGGCGTTGGGATGGCACGCACTCGTTTGTTCGACGTCGCCCGGAAGATATGTACTGGTGGCATAGTAGACGACTCTAGGTTTCTTCAGCTCTTACAATGCCTATGTCGAGGATAGCATTCAAGAGTATTTGTATGCCGGTATCTATCTATCTAGGATGGATATTCTCTTGCGTTCTGTTATTTATCCGTGCCAGTCGTTACTGCATTCTTGTCTCTTGATCTATAATATGGGGTATTCTTCCACGTATCTATCTTACTAGGAGTCTCTACCGCATAGTCCTTATTAATTTCCAGGCCTAACCGCTGGATTTTCATCTATAACCACTCTATACATAAACCTTGCTTGTACCGATACCAAGACAGAAGAACAAACTCCACAACCCAGCCAACCCGCTCTGACAATAACGTATCATACAGCAATACCTCCCAGACCACCGCTCATTCTCCAGCTTACCATCCGTCCCAACTCTGTGGTACCATCGGCTCGAACTCCCGTTTTATCAAAATCATCTAGAATCTTGTTTATATACTCACCGGCTCCAGATAAGAAAAGGATATGAGCAATGGCACGGTGCAAAGCAAGGAGACGAGATTCTCGAGCATCTGGGTCATTTGACAGGCGACCGATTGCCTCTTGATAGTCAAAAGACTGCGAAACCACTCATCTGTGGTGGTCGCGTGTAAGCATAGACTGCAGAGGCCTGCAAGTCGCTCAGGTGTGCCTATGAACTCATGTTTGTCCTTGTACTCTTTGAAGTGCCCAACGACTGGCAAGGGAAGTGCACTGTCTTCCAATATGAAGGTGTCCGTCATGAAGAGCCGTCAATTGTCGATTATCCTCATCAAAGAGGACAAACTGCGCCCATCTTCCTACCGTCTTCTTGATTTCGGACTGTGTAGGATGGGATATAAAACTTAGCTAATAACGAACTCTCTCTGCAGCCAACCATTAACTAGGGATTTCCTTTTTTGGCCCAGCGGTTTGGCAGTACTCTCAACTGGGACTCTTATTGGTTGAGGAACCCTGTTAAAACAATGGTTAGTTATAATTTACTCTCGTATCATTGGTTCGCTGTTAACTCTCTTAAACGTTTCAGAGTCTCTAGTGGCCAGGCGAGCCACTGGCTTTAGGCAATACCCCATAGGACTTAAGCCCCTGTTCTCATTCCTTGACATGGCGTTCCTTAGTCCTGCTCCTTTGGCTTGTTCTAGGCAAGTTCTTAATGATGCAGGGCTCAGCCCAATGCTGTCCCACACCCCGTTTTGTTCCCGTTGATCGCATTATGGGCCATGGTTAGGATGAGTGTTTGTCCTTAAGGACGTTTCCTCCATTAGCATTTTGGTACGCTACTTCTGTACAGAGCCTATTAGCTTCAAGGCTCTATCCACCAGTTACCAAACCATAGCCTGGGAATTGAGCTGTTCTTGATGTGGTGTTCAATATTGGTATAATACCGCATCAGAGACTGAAGAGTCACACCCTTCTCCGTCATTCAAGTTCAACATCTACTTGCGTTAGAAGAAATGCCATATTATAAGGTAAATCCGAGAAAACATACCTTCTGTAGTTATGGTAAACGGTCCAATAAAATAAAATAAAATAAAGGTTCAAACCGCCGAACCATATGAAAATTATGCTTGCGCCTAGGGTCCGTAGTGGCTAAGGCCTCACCCCCATATACCGGCAAGTCCTATAAAGTACCTCGTAAATATTGAGAGATCGATGATATATCAATGGTATATACTCACGTTTGGAAATCCGCATTTTCACCAGGTACATCTCCAGCATAGCGTCTTCATCTACACGTTTGGCGCCTTGCCCGTCAG
The DNA here is from genome assembly GCF_000151505.1 of Trichophyton verrucosum HKI 0517. Taxonomy (NCBI): domain Eukaryota; kingdom Fungi; phylum Ascomycota; class Eurotiomycetes; order Onygenales; family Arthrodermataceae; genus Trichophyton; species Trichophyton verrucosum. The sequence continues at coordinate 15,475 of NW_003315193.1, read as the reverse complement.
ACAACCTTACGTCGATCCCACTGCTTTGACCGCTCACTACCTACACCAGCTGTTCTCTTGCCCTGCCTGGAATTGGCTCGCTTATCCGTTCGTCCGTTACGTCAAGCCATTTGCTCTCGGTTACCCCGCCAGCCCGACGTGACCGAAGACGAGGAAGAAGGAGCTGTCATGGTAATCGTAAGTGTGAGTGTGAGGGAAGGAGTGAGAGAGGTTGCGAAATGAAACGTGATATAAAATTCTTGTGTGGTGCTTTGTGTGTTGTTAAGTATGTCGCCCAGACAACGTGCGAGTGCGAGGTCGGCTAGTCATAAAGGATGGATTGGGCAGTGCTCATGGGGATGAGCGAACCAGGACACCCAGAAACGCGTCCAGTCACCAGCTCCAAACCCTGCTCCCAAACCCTCCACTGCTCTGGACGACGCCACCAACAATCCTGCAGAACTGACAAACACTCATGAGGTTAGAAATGACGACCTCTGCTTCATCGTTGGCGGCCATCACGTAGGTCTGATGCGCTTGAAGGAGAGCATGGGACAACGGAGCAAGTTCAGGGTGCACCTATAATACCCAGACGAGAGGTTAGACAAATAGAACGCGTCTAATAGGATAGGAAGGTCGAACTACATCATCACAAGGCCGGTTTAGTTGTTCACAGCGATTGCAAGCCACACCAGCTCTATACTGACAGTCCAGGTCGAGGAAGCGATCAGGCTCAGGGTTAGTGGCTGCGTACAAATTTCCTAGGCAGCGCACGCAAGGCAAGGGCATTTGGGAAGGTGCGGAACTAGTCATGGTGGAATATGCATATCTCTGAACTCCCGAACTCACGTCCTATGGATGTAGGACGTCAATGGCAGGGAATCAACGCTGACGAAGGAAAAGCGTAGGGCAGTAGCCTCGTCCCACGCCGACGTTTGATCGAGTTTGAACTCGTTCCATAAGGCGTCATATGGTATACAGATACTCTGCGTAGTATACACGAGCACTTATCTGTTACCATATAAGGTTCGATACACCAGTGCATACATAAAAACGCAGAGGAAAGTGTGGAGTGTAGGTGGTAGTATCTCCATCGGAATGAGCAACTTCAGTGGAGTTTGTGGTCAAATCAATCATTTCCACCACAGTATTGGTGGGATTGCCTGGAAGGGCAGGAATCAACTGACACGGGACACGTCGAGAGTTGCCATGGTCACTGCCGGGCATGTTCTTCGTAGCAATGGTGAGCCCAAGACTCCATTGTGTAGAATGATAGTCTAGTAAGGGTATTTATGAAGGATAACTTCATCCTGCCTATCACTAGGGAAGGTTAGCTATTTGCTTAGATGTCATGATTAGTAAATAGAAATATGGGCTAGCTACCGGTTCAGCCCATAGGGTGCCTGGGCTAGGTCATATTGCTCATAAAAGCTGTGCCCCTTTTCCATTCCAATTGTAGCGAGGTCAAAATGTTGTCTCGGGACAGGCCTATAAACAGGCCTACCTGCAAACCACAGAGTAACTTGATCATAGTCTAACTTTAATTGTCCCTGGCGATATGCGTTGAGAATAGTTTAAATCCCCGCGCATAAAGGTACTGGAGTAGGGATAGACGCAATTCTCTCAATATTGAATCCCTAAACATATGGTGCGGCAACGTGGGACCAGCTCACCATATAGCTTTCTTCGCCCTGAGAGCCATCTCGGGCACGGCAGCACACGCCACAACTTGAAGATGGGGCTCAGAAGCTCAGAATGGAATGTCGCTGCCAACAGGCGACTCAGGTTGCACAGGTTCGAGAGCAGGCACACCGACTAGTGACGATGGGGAGGATTGGTGATTAGTATTGAATTCTGGTCAAAGAAATCATTCACCTAGTCCCCTAGTCACTGCTTTGGTTGAATTGAATGTTTGCCGAGTTGTATGCAGACAACCGGTAACTGAATCCGCATATCCGTTTGATTTTTGTATACTCTCTTGGTCACCGACGGATTCCAGGACTTTGCAAGTACTGCAAGATGAGAATGGGGTCTGTGGTTTTTGACTTGGGACTGAACAGCAGCCTCTTGAGATGCACGCCCAGGCGCCTTGACCCAGGCACTTTAGTCGACGACGAGTCTTCCTCCTCACCCTTATCAATCTCCTCATCCGAATCCGTAATTATTTCTTTGGACTTGAATTTAATAGTAGATTGCTTCGTTTTTCGCGGCGATCTCGATAAAAATTGACGGTAAAAACGTGCGGTAAAAAGGGAGTGCCGCGAACTTAGCCGGTCTGAGTAGAACGATCAGACTGTTAGGGGCTTCATATGTATATGCGATCATCCCGGTCACTTCAAGTCTCCCACAATAAGGCTCTGACACTATGTAGTCGACTAGAGCAGGTCATGATCGGCTCGAAAGTATCACCTATTGAACAACGGCCCTGGCATAGTGTTGTTGAATCGATTAAGCAGAAAGTACTAAATGAGACCTAACCGAGATGACTGCCGAGGAGATTGATGAACTCTACAAACAACAGACCAAACAACAGACTGCTAGGGCCGCCCGTTCGCTCATTGCTCGTAGGAGTAGCAATGTTGTTGGTAATGATATTGGTTGTTTTTGCCGTTTGCAGCTCATTGGAGTGTGATGAAGGTGAGCATAACTATACTAACAAGTTAGTTAGTCTTCTCAGACCCTGTCTTGAAGTAACTAACTAGTGATTCGTTGCATTTCGTTTCCGCCTCAAAATATCTTCCCTCCCTTGTTAAGTCTCTCGCAGACAGGCTTGTTTACGGGGTACAACAGCTCAAGGCAGCTAGCTCTGAGGACATCGGCTTCCGTTTATAGTATTGTCCAGAGACAGCGCCGTATAGCCGTGAGGGGACACATCCGTACTTCCTCCTAAGTCAGGTATTGTAGTTGATGGGAGAAACACTTATGTCGGTCCAGTAATGGTCTGTTAAGGCTGGTCCTAGGCTGAGGACCTGGGCTGTTTTGCTCAGGCCGCATGTGTCGTTGATATTTGATGCAACTCTTCCTCTTTATATGCACTTTTCTCGAGACAGGACGCAGTATAAGTGGCAAAAGAAGTACACTATCCGGTGCATATGTTCTTGCAGTCATTTTGTTGGTCAGGTGTAATAATGGCATAGGTAACCTGCGATGCGTCCCCTTCGATGCGACGTTCGGGTAGTTGGTCTGTAATGCCCATAATCCAAAAATGCACATCCGTAGTCCCGTCATAGATATCGGGTTCGCGGGGCTTCACCTTAACGGTCTTGTCGGTGAGTTCAGCGCGAAAGAAAGTTGTAATAGCCGGCTGGCTGGGAGGTACTTTGTCTGCCTCTTTGTTGGTGTTTGAAGCTTCTGGGTATACTTGTGGATGACTTGCTTTAGTCCTCGTAGTAGGAATGGAGAGCAGGACTGGGATGTTTGTCGCAGTTCTGCGCCTAGCTTTTTCCAGGACCAGTGGAAGAATGGTTGCAGTGCTTCTGACACCTCCTGAAGTCGAAAGGCTTCTTCAGCACCCCTAAATTGTTCGAATGGAGTAGGGGGGTGGGGGCAGATTGCTTGTCACCAGTCATATACAATCTAACAGAATTAGCCTATATTCAACACCAAAAAGGGGGATAATATCTAGCACAAATACTTACCACAATTCGCGAACGGGGCATTTCCGGACACAAGCTCCGGATCTCAGCAAAAGATCTCGGTGTCAAACTTTTTCGGCCGTTGCACGCTGGAAGAGAGATTCCTAGATGGAGCATTATTTCTCTAGTATCTTCTGGGTCTTCAGATCTTAGGGAATAAAGCACGGCGGGCTCATAGCCTCTGCTAACAAGAGTCTCTGGATTGTGCAGGGTAACTATCTGGTAGTCAACTTGGGCTGGGGCTCAGGTTGAGATTTTATAGCCATGCCCGTCAACCACTTCTCAGAAGTGAATATGCTGGCTGAATGAATCCTTGAGATCTTCACTCAACCAGTGAATCACTTGGAACATGATGACCTGGCACGGCCAACTATTCTGAAGCCGGCCCCTGGATACCAGCAGCTGCCGTCATGAAAGAAAGCCGGTCAAAGACACCATGCGCGATCCCGTAAGCGATCACCCGCAGTCATACACCTCCGGCTCTTCCTAGGCGGAAGCTCCTCTTAGAGACACCGCTACATGTTTCCCGTATAAAGCCAGTGGCAATCAAAGCGGTCTATCAGGCTGTTTGTTGCTGCAGAGTCCCGGGTATTCTTCCTCCCTTCGTATGCTCCATCCCTGGGTAACTCGCCAGCTGGCGCACTGGTTAGTTAGTTACATCTATGTCAGGGCGACAAGTTACAGGCTCCTTGCATCTTAGTCAACAGCCAGCCGGTTGCTAATGATTGAAGCAGTCCTGGAAGCGAGGAGTTTGTATCGTCAAATTCAGCCAGCAGAGAGTCCACACTGGTTGGTTAGGTTAGGCTAAGTTAGGGTTGGCCACAAAGTTGACTTGCGGCCGAAGTCCAGATTTCGAGCTTATTTAACTGGAGTTGACTCTCTTCTTCCTCGTATGGCCGTCTTTCCATGGTGAAACTCATCCACAAGCCCGTTTCTATCGGTCGAAGAGATCCAACAACGGCCTGACATCGTTGATGAACGGCAGCCTGGGATGCGGAAACTTCACTGCATCCCCATCTGGGGCCCGCGGTAGTTGACTGGTTACACAGGTGTCTTCAACATGATGGGCTACGAATGCACGTACTTCTTCCACCGCGAGGCTTGTAGCTTGCCAGATGCGTCGAAAATCCCATACCCCGAGGATGAAGATCCGGTCTGGTAGTTAGTTGGTTACGCCTTCTTTATGCCCTGGTAGATGCATTCAACTGGAAACTCAACATTGGAATCCGTAAAAACAACAGCATTGAGCATCTTCGGCTTGCCGAGAGATATGTCAGATTTAATGTCGATGCCTTGAAAAGAGTCGCTGCCAGAGCTGTTGGGCGTGACTCGAGGCCGGCACCACAAAGCTTCCAGAAGGTGACTTCAACATCTTTGCGCTGTGCTTCGCTCTAGTAGTTAGTTAACTATTAAGTAACTTTGTGTCAAAACTTCAGCTCTGCCTAACATTAGTGTGGGCTCACTCCTTTTGGTGTAGCGGCAGACTTTTGACACTTTGTTAACTAGCTAGTTGTGTTTTATGTCAGGATTAACAAGTCCTCCTCTTGTGTTAGTAGAACTCGCAAATGGCTCATGCTCCCTTTGGGAACATGGGGCAGAAGGCCTTTTTGTCCCATGGTCCTGTGGTTCATGTTCCGGTAAAACATGCTTCGCAGAATCAACAAATATAATCTAACTAAAATACTCATTCCGCAGCGTTATTTATCCCTTCCACTGACTTCCTCATACACAATTGTATGTGCCCATTTAGGGTAGCAAATCTTCAGTTCTACAAATGAGTAATTATTTGGTAGTTTTGCAGTGGTTAAAGTCTGCTGTCGAGATATATACATCTTGATTGGTAACACAGAACAATTGCTTACTACCGTAGACACTAACATTCAAGACGCAACTGGCACAAAAGAGAGACACGTCTTGGGGAAGGAGATGTACCTAGGCGAACTAATTAATTTTGATATAGTATTAAGGTTCTGCTGCTCCTACTTACTATCAATGAGTTCCAATAGCATTGATCGCGTTGGTTGCCGCTTCTTCAAAAATTTCGGCGTTGGGTTCGGTATCAACAGCAATATACATTGTGGTGATTACTGCGTGGGTTCCACCATTCTTTTCACGCCATTCCTTGATAGTAGAAGGTATTTTACCCGCATTGGGTTGAAGTTGGTACTTATGACATTGTTGGCCGAGATGGTCAACCACTCCATCATAATCCCAGCGCACCCCATACCGAAGTAAATCCGCGGGAGTTTTTGGCCAAACGGTCTTCCCTCTGGCGACGGTAGGTTTAAAAAACTTCCGGAGGTCTGCTGGTCTTCCAATGATGACTCCGATGACGGCAACGACCTGTTTAGTGAAATTCCCCATTGCAAAGTGAGAGCTTTCCCCGTTGGCGTACTGTATATCATGCAGCCATCAGTATTTGCTATATAGGTTTGTAGGGAAGCTTACCAACTGTATGAAGTCTTCTCGGAAACGCAATGTATATGTTAGGGATAGAGAGAATCTGTTGTTAGAGAAGATAAACAGATCAGAGAGAAGAGCAGAAATGGTAATGGGCGCTTTTATATCCTATAAATGCCCTACTCCCAGGCATTGCATTCAACACAGGTTCCCATCCCATGACTCTTCACTCCGGCTTCGCGTATATACAAAAATAGCCAGTGAGGCATGACCATCAATCACGAGTGAATTGTTTTGGATGTTATGCTTCATTTCTTCTGGCAAGGGACAGGCATCCAAGTTTCGCATGCCTGCTGCAGGAGGCCAATTAGATATCTCAGGAATTGTCGTAATTGTTGTACTTGGCCCCCCGGCGCTAACTGTCACATTGACACCTACCAATAACGCAAAGCACCCATCTCCTATTGGTGGGTCACTTTAAGCGCCCGCCCCAACTACCTATATTTAGTGTATGTAAAGTGGTCATGGTAAATGTTAGCGATCTACCTACGAGTAAAATTTCATTGTCTGAGCTGAAAGCTCTTGAATAGGAAGTTGCACAGGTTTATTTTATCCCATCAATAATGCGCTTTCTATTATTAGTTACCCGTCGGTAACCGATTGCGAGAGATTTCCACGTCAATGTCTAGTAAGATTCAGGGCCAATCTATAAACTCTTCATACTACACCGTGTCTTCCTCTGTGGTCGAATGACAATCTACAAGAGAGGTGTTGAGTTGTTAACGAGTTAGTCGATGAACGAGCCGCATTACATAACAAAGCCAAGCCTAACTAAGTTAGTAAGTTAAACTCTAACTCCGAGTTCAATCGGCAACCTCCAAGCACCCTTATCTCACTCAACATTTCGTAGGTGCTGACTTACTACGGGGCGGTATACTTAAGAGCCACTATGACCCCCTCAGTGAGAGCAGTGCGCGCGCACAATTTTCATTACAACTATCTTTTACCCTCTACACTGACCAGGAAACACGCCCTGAATCCAAAACTCCCGCGTCAGTCTAGGACTACCCCCGTGTTCGCGATAAGACGACACACCTCGACAATGATATCCGAACGCGACCTGTTCACGTATACATCCGGCCGTTACCTTTATAACGAGAAGCTTCGCCTTGCCGGGAGATATGTCGAGTTCAATGTCGAGGCGTTAAAAAGGATTGCTGCTAAAGCTGTCGACCGAGACTCAACCGCCAGTATCAAAAAGCTCGCAGAAGGTGGTTTCAACAGAGTGTTTCTTCTTACTATGAATGATGGCTTCGAGGTCATTGTGAAGATACCGTATTTGCTAGCAGTACCACAAAAACTGACTACCGAAAGCGAGGTTGCTACTTTGGACTTTTTGCGGGGGAAAAGCATACCCGTTCCCAAGGTATATGCTTGGTCATCCGACAAAGAGAATGAGGTCGGAACCGAGTATATCGTTATGGAAAAGGCTACTGGTAAACCATTGACCGATCGATGGTTTAATATCACTCCCAAAGAGATGTTGAAGTTGGTGACGAGTTACGTGGATATCGAGAAGAAGCTTTTTTCGTTTCCATTCGCAGCTCACGGAAGCTTGTACTATAAAGAGACATTACCCCAGAATCTTAGGGTTGATCTCTATTCGCCGGGAGAGCTAGGAGATGACAGGTTTTGTATCGGCCCCGTCACGGATTACATGTTCTGGCGTGGAAAACGTGCAAATTTTGACTTGAATCGAGGCCCTTGTTAGTAGTCCGACTGCAGATGGTATGACTGTGACGTACTAATTGTGTATATAGGGCAAGATCATTGTCAATACCTACAAAGTATTGGTGAGCGGGAACTAGAATGGACTAAAAAATTTGGCAAACCTCTGATGAACGACTTTCCCCACAATGCTCTGGAAAACATACCACGCGAGATATCGCAAGATGTCTACATCGACTTGCTCAAAAAGTATCTATCCTTAGCTCCATATATATTGCCTCAAGATCCCACCGACCCTATGAATAAACCGACTCTGCGTCACCCAGGTACGTTCTCTTGTGCGTCGTATTTACTGGCAGAGCTAACGAGGGTAGACCTTAACCCAAGCAATATCTTTGTTTCTGAAGAAGGCGAAATAACCTGTCTCATTGACTGGCAATATGCTGCTGTCCTGCCACTTCTACTGGTCGCAGGGAATCCACCAATGTTTGACAACCCAGACTCCGAACCACCAAAAGATCTGGAGAAACCATCTCTACCGCCAGACTATGATACCCTAAGTGCAGAAGAAAGGGAGCACGCGGATGAACTCCACAGACAAAGGATGCTTTTCTGGCTGTACATGGTATTCAACGGAAGAGACAACAAACCTCACCTCACAGCTCTTCGGTACCCATTGCTGATGCCGCGACAGCACCTCGTTGACAGAGCAGGACGCCAATGGACTGGGAACTTTATCACCTTGAAAGGTGCGATTCTTAGGGTGGTTTCCAATTGGCATATAATTCTTGGAAAACGTGCAGGAACTATTGAATGTCCTGTCAATTTCACTAAGGAGGAAGAAGAAGAGTTCTATGCTATCGAAGAGCAATGGTTTCAGTTCAACATTCTAACAGAACATTTGCGTTCAAAGTTAGATCATCTAAGTGAAGATGGTTGGGTGAGGAATGAATCATACGATAAAGTAGTTGCCTTGAACAAAGAGTTCAAGGAAGAATGGTTGGCTCGGGGAGAGGATGATGATGACCGGTTCCTTGTTGAGAAAGGTTGGCCGTTCCAAGATCATGAGGAGGTCGACTAATTGTTTGATTGGTAATACCCGCACATGATGAGTTTGGCTGCGCAAATAAAGGTTTGCTCCCTGTCGTCCGTCGTCCGTGGTTCTGTTCTTCAAAACGAATTTTTGATAGAAGTTATGTGTTGTAAATACCTTTCGCTAACCCTTGGGCAGCAGTGAACTTGGATACCTCTCCACATATCCTGCACCTAATATGTACAATATGCAAAACACATCTCCTGAAATTATCCTAATATTATCCACTGAAGATGAAGTTGATATTGCTTGCTGCTGATGTTGTTGTTGCCGCTTGATGTTGAAATCGCCGTATTAGTCATCAGTCTTATCGCCGAACTTTATCCGGCCCCGCGGTTGTGCCTCGGCAAATCTGATAGTTAACAAGCGACGTCGATTTCTAAACAGCCTGCAAGAAACGACACTTCACCGCCGTCGACTAGATATTTTACGCATCTACACTTGTTGCACTGGTTAATTCTAAGCTGCAGTGCTCCTTGTCTGCTTATCCCATAATTATACCTATCTCGGAGCTCGGATTCGTCAATTTACTGCTTTCCCAGCGGACATGACGACATAATCGCTACATCCCCGAAGGAGAATTGCCGCCTATTATAAGCCGGGCATAACTTGGACACGCCGTATTTTATTTATTTTCTCTATGGTATTTTTTAGAGAGGGCACTGATACGATACCAATTTCGTTAAGAGTTAGGCTTGAATAACTTATCACCTGCTTTCCGCATCTCAACGTGAGTGTGATATGACAATTCTCAGAGTTGAGGAAACCCCCAAACCCTATACCATTATCTGCCGCGTTTTCCAACCGGCTATCCTTATGTGTATACATATACTCCGTATGTTGATCTCAATCGCTTATTTTTCTTTGTAGAGCTCAATTTCGATCCCCAGGAGCCGGTACCCCTATAATAATTTCCTGGAGTATACAACAGCCCATCCATACCTGGTATAGATTTCTTCAGGAACGTCCACAATCATGCATGCTATTACAATTACAAGCGAGGATGGCAAGTTCGGGAAGCCTGGGCAAGTCTATTACCCACTCTCTCTCCGTTCGGTCCCAATGCCAACTCCAAAAGGGACTGAACTGCTCATCAAACTCACCGCAGCCTCACTTAACCATCGGGACCTCTTTATACGAAAACACTTATACCCAGGGACCTGTTTCGAAACGGTCCTACTAAGTGATGGAGTTGGTATTGTGGCTTCGACAGGACCGGATGTGCCCCATGCTCAATCCTGGGTGAACAAGCGGGTTATTCTGAACCCTGCCACCGGCTGGAAAGATGCCCCCGATGGGCCCGAGAGCGCCACCGGATTCAGAATCATGGGAGGCACAAGCCTGTATGACAAGGGAACTTTACAGGAATACATCACCCTGGACATGAGTGAAGTCGAGGAGGCGCCGGAGCATCTGTCTGATGCTGAAGCGGCGGCTCTGCCATTGACCGGGTTGACTGCTTGGAGAGCACTCGTGACCAAAGCTGGTGAAGCTAACTCCAGCACCGGAGCTGCCATCTTGGTTACCGGTATTGGTGGAGGTGTGGCGCTGATGGCCTTGCGCTTTGCGGCGGCAAGGGGAGCGGATGTATATGTCACAAGTTCTAGCGAGGAGAAGATTAAGCAGGCTGTCGAGCTCGGAGCTCGCGGTGGAGTGAACTACAAAGAGACGGGATGGGAAAAGAAGCTGATGGGCATGTTGCCAAACGGCAAGACTAAATTTGACGCTATTATCGACGGTGCGGGCGGGGAGGTCGTTGAAAAGGGGGTGAAGTTGCTTAAGGTACGTCGTTTTTTCTTGTTATATGCCCACTTTAAGCTATGGGTATTTCCGAGCCCACACCTCCTCATTCTGCCTTGCCGGGCATGTGAGGTGAAAACACACCTTCTCTCCTATTTACCGCTATGTTCTCTCTCTATATATCGTGGCTTGATATGATATAAACAATTACGCCCCGAAAGTCTAAACGGTGTGGTCAACCGCAGAGTGGACATGGCACCAAGGCGCTGTGGTCGGGCTCTTTTGCGCCTCCTCTGATAGGCACATATCGGCGTGATTCAGCCGAGTGGCTCTATATAAGCTTCAATTAAGGCCCGTTGCTAACGTTTCACGTTTCACGCTCCCCTTTTAGGACGGTGGAATAATCTCCATTTATGGAATGACGGTTGGCCCAAAGATGACATGGTTAATGCAAGCCGTGATGAAAAACATTGATCTCAGGGGCACTACTATGGGCTCGAGGAAGGAGTTCAAGGAGATGGTGGACTTCGTCAAGGAGAAGAAAATTAAGCCAGTGGTGTGGAAAATTGTCCAGGGTATTGACAATCTTGACGGTATCAACGGCTTGTTCGACGATATGCAAAGGGGCAATCAGTTCGGCAAGTTGGTAATCGAATTTGGCGATTCGACTGGAAGCAAACTGTGAGAGGCATGAATGGTTAACCCCGGACACTCCTACCGGCGTCTCCGTGAGCGAAAAGGGGGATGGAGCACGATAGTTAGTTACTCGTAGCACCATGACTAGTTCGTGAGCAACATCATCAACACCACCAGCCACAGTATCTAAGCTAGCTAACTAACTGACTAGCTCACTTGCCATGGTTAAGAAAAGAAGTAATCAATCGATTCTCTTTCTCCCCTTACGCCCATTTCGTTTTACCCTGTGAATCGATAAGGCCAGTCCACCGTTCTAGCCTCCCCCCCAGGATATTTTCACAAAAAGAAAGCTGCAGGACGGGTTGCGTTTGCTTCCGCGCGTGGAGAAAGCTCTGAAATGAAACGCAATATCAAGGGACCTGTATAGACCAGGGGGTAGCTCCAGCTTGGCTCTCCGTCCCCAACACATTCCACGCCATGATTGCTCAACCTCGAACGGGCTTCAACACACGCCGCATCATCACTGAAAATCACATAATCTCCGAGCATGAACTAATTTACCATCCAGTTCGCTATACGAGGAGCTAAGACCTGCGAGGATTTCATGTTTTCGCAATATCAAACGGCCAATATACAGTCCGTGCGGCGAGGGGGGTTGATGATTGCCTGTCCTGCCTGGCTGTTTGCCTGCAGTATGGTCAATTCGCCCGAATGAAAGGTTGAAGAGGACTGACGCTGTATCCACCCGTGACCCCTTTGGCCCGTCTCTTTCATTTAATTTACTTCATGCTACTGGACTCAAAATGCACCAAAATGCGATGCAGGCAGATCACCGTACCGTTAATACGCCGGAAGCAGATCTCGACGGGGAGAAGGGTGAAAGAAGAATTGCGGGCTGCATGAGACGCAAGATCTGTGTATGTATGTAGATCATGTATGGGTAGGGGAGTTTTGGAGCTGTCCCCGGAGCTCTCAGAGTTGTCGGAGTTTGCTTACTGGCTTACTGCTCTACGCTTGACATGTGCCGGGTGCTCCGTACTTCGTTTGCGTGTTCGACGTGTACGCCATCCTCTCACCCCCTTTTTCTCTTGCCTTCTCTTCGTCGCTAGACATGAGCAGCAGGAAGCCGAAAGCTGTTGAGGGTGAAATTAAGAGCTATGGATCTACCCCTGAATGGAGTCATAAGGTCAGTATGGAGTACCGACGGGAAGGTCGTGGAGCGAAAAAGATGCAGCGTATCGCACAGCTTGCATTCAAATCGCCCTGGGCACAGCAGAGAAGGGGAGGGAATGCATATGAAAAAAGTGGGCGTGGCCTGCATGTCCATCGAGTAACTATCCGTTCCACCCAATAGCCAGGGGTATAGAGTACATCTCGACATTATGACTGTTATCCGTTAGTTATATCAGGGGAGGGGACTGCATTAACCTCGGATATGTCAACAATACGGAGTATGGTTGGCTTCGACAACGCCGTTACTTACCTTGTGGCCCATGATTCCAGCGCCGAGCCAGTTCATAGTCGGCGCTCTTAAGCGAACGGAAATGGAGCCCCGACCGCATTGATTAACTAATTACAAGGGCCACCTGCCTAGGAAGAAGTTTGGAGAACAAAATCATGACCTGGCCACGTCTGCTCTGCTCTGGCTCATATTTTCGTTCATGCAGGCCAGTTTGCTTATACTTGGCGTTAAGTAACGGAAAAGCACAACGTCCGTTTCAGCAAGGTGTCTGTACACTTTCTTGAAATTCTGATTTCCGGCTGTGATCTTCTCCGGGGCAAAGGGAAGTAAGTACAAGGACAGGCTTGGTCTTCGCTCTGGTGAAAGGAGTTCACAGGGTGCAGCCAACAACTGAGTGACTTGGAAGATGAAACGCCAATTTCCAGCTGAACAAGGGGAATCCACAGGGTATTGGGGGGAAAGAGGAGGATACAGCGAACAAATGCACGACAGCAATGCGGAGTATGGAAGCGTGCTACAGAGTTACCTTATGCTGGATATGTGCGTCTGGGGCTTGCTATCTGTGCCCCAGTCGGTACGTATGTATCAAGTGTACATATACGGAGGAGGCAGTGAAAGGCAATGGGATGTGCTTACACCGCTTGGTACATTTAGAGGAATGGGGAAAAAAGAAAGATCGGAAACGGGATGATTAATCTAATTGCTCCTGAGCAGCCCAATATGGGTTGTGAAGTGCAAATGGAGGATGGGATAAGGCCCCGATGTGAGTTTCATACACCTCTGTACCTCTCAAGGGAAGACAGCAAGTATCGTAAAATCGGTGTGATTTTTGTACATACATCCGTTTTTGACGACCACGTTGCACAAGATAGCATTCTTCGTTCCTTGAAAGTTAACCAGGCATGGGCTAAGTACTTCGGCCGGTGACAAGCTTGGTAAGGCGTGCGCTCCGTACGGAGTACCGAGTCAGTCAATTGGGGAAATTATATATAGAAAAAGTGTCTGACATTCGTAAATCCTGCGTGATGACAGAAAGCGTTTCGGGCCGAATGATTTGCCAGCACGGCCGTTGGGAGAGATAGGGCAGAGGGAAAAGTTCCCACAAATGCCATCATCCCCTCGTATGCTGCGCCTGTTCAACAAGAAAGGGCAGTGAAGTCATCTTTAAGGATGCAGAGGAAGCATGGGAAAGAAGAAAAGAGACGCCAAAAATGCTACCTCCCCCTTTGGCGGTTCATCGAAGGGTTCCATCCGGTGTATTTAGAGTTTGGCTATCCGAACAAGCGAGAGGTGGAATGACAGCACCATCAAGCGACGAGCAACGAGACGACTCGCTGGCAAGAGGGCTCCAGTATCAGGGCTGTGCATGACAGAGCATGTATTTTTTTTATGCTCTCTCTTCACTTTACTCGGCTTCTGATTGGTGGGAATGTGGCCAAGGTTAGCTAAAAATAACAGCAGACGAGCTAAAAACTAAAAATAGCATATTAGCTAAGCACCCTTTTCCAGTTCCAGAGTTGAAGAACCGGCAGCCAGACGACGAGAACCAACAACCGCCGACGTGGGAGACCCAACGCCAGACGATGACAGCCGCTTAGCTGTTGGATACGCGATGAGAATAATAGCGTGGAATTAATATCAGGAAACCTGCAAGAAGACTGGATAGTCAGCAACTTGCGAGAAAGAGTGGTATAGTGGATGATGATGAGAGTTATGCTGCATCTACCTTTCATGTATGCTGCATGCAAGCAAGTATGTGCGACGTCGGCGTGATCACACTGTAACGGTCGACCACCACCCTGATTGATCCCTTTGCTGGCTTTGCAGAAGGGGTGTGTGTAAAGTATGGGAGATTCGGCAGCCAGTAGCGAGCCACGGAGATAAAAAGAGACATTCTGGCACACGGAGCCCAGGGATGCTGATTATTTCGTCCTGATGGATGGATCGACGGCCAAAGTAGTATTAGGTGAAGCGATACCTGAGGATCTCCGTACCTCATCATCAACCTCAGCTTCTTTTTGCTTCTGTCGGATGTATAATAGCAAAAACGCGGTGGTGGATACTGCCATGCACGAAATGCTCCATGCACAGAACAGAACACCAGCAGCCAGCCCATCAAAAATAATAATCATGACGTCCAGCAGGGATCGAGGAAGAAAGCCACCGCCCACGCTGATCCCTGAGAGCAACGGCTCCTTCAATCGACCCTTATACGGGCTGGGTGGTGGCCTGTCTGCTTTGTGCTCCACGAGTCAACTGGCCGTTCTCCATACGCCCACCATATGTAGAAGCCGTCTTCCAAGTATTACTCCGTACTACTGTTATTGTTATCATCATATTTCTCTAGCGTTATAGCTGCTCCTGTATCCGCACAGAGTACTCCGTACATGGCCTGCCATGCTATGCTGGCCCTCCCACTCTATATCGAGCAGCGCTATTATACTCAAGTCACAGAGGTGGAAAGCGCAAAAAAGGCGAAACGCCGGCGGTGTTACTAGCGTGCAACCCGCGAGCGTGGGTAAAATACCAATACCGGCGTTACAGCAGCCCGGCGGCCGCTGATTGGCGCGTGACCGTCCTCATGTGACCTTCTTCGTCATCTGCCTGCCGTGAACTTACGGTATCGCGTGTATCGTTATGTACCGGACAGGGCAGGCGCACGGCGGAGGACCCACTATTTACCGCTTCGGGAAGGGGCCATGCTGCCCTGTGGGTCTCGGCGCTAGTCCCGATCAGGAGCCAGCGGGGGAAGCCAGCGCCGGTAACTTTGGTAACTTTCGTCACGCTGGTACCGTCTTTTTT
>NW_003315192.1:82784-85752 GCF_000151505.1 Trichophyton verrucosum HKI 0517 | reverse complement strand
ATAGGTTGGGGGGGAGAAGGCCTCCCCCCATCCCTATAGGGGTAGGGGATCAAGCCTACTTAAATATATTTATTAGTAGTAAAATTATTTTACTATATTGGTAAATAGACTTATAATAAAAGTTATAAAATCTTAAATATTTATATATATTTTAATAATTTTTAAAATAAGTTAAATATAAATAATTTTTATATATTTGGAATTCATTCTAATATTTTAGTAATTTAGAATATATCTAATAAAGTTAATTTAAAAAATATAAAAATAATACTTCTATAAATTATAAATAAAATAAATATAGTATAATTTATCTAATATATATATAATATATTTTTAGTAGTAAATTAAGTTTAATTATTTTATATAAATAATAATATTATTAAAATATATAATAATAAAAAATTAATAAAATTATTTAAAATAATATCAATATATCATTAAAAGTAGAAAAATATATTTATAAAATTAAATAATATCATAAGAAATTTAAAATTATTATATTATATTTTAAAAATTATTTTATATTTATATTCTACTATAATATATAATAAATAATATATATATACTAAATTAAGTTTTATCAATTAGTAAATACTTTAAAAGTAGTTAATTAATTAAAAGATAAATAGAATTATATAATAATTCTTAAGAGTTACTATATTAATTTTTCCATAATTAATATAGAAATACTATATATTATTTTTCTTTATAATAAATATAACTAAGGAGATAATATAAATCTCAGATAAATTAAAAAAGTTTTAAGCTTATTTTTACTATAAATAATTATAGAGAGTAGCTAACTTATCCTTTAATATATTATATAATAAAGAGTTAGGAATAAAAATATTTTTTCTTAAATATATTTCTATATCTACTAGTAGTCTATATAGTAGAAGAAATTTATAAGCCTTTACTTTATTAAAGATATTCTTATAGCTATATAATTATAGGGGAACCACTCTTGGAGGAGGCCTATCTAGAGTATTATAATAAAGCTAGATAATAGTAGATATAGAGGTATTTATAGCTAAATCTTCTCTAAAAATATAGAAGGGAGTAGAGTTTTTAGAGGAGAATAAATCTAAGAGTAATAGTTAGATATTTAAAATATAAGGAGAGTAGAGAATAAGAGCTAACCAGTTAGTAATAGAAGAGTTTTCTATCTTTAATTAGAGTATATTAAGGATTATAGAAAAAATTATATATATAAAGTAGAAATAATAGTAGTAAAATTCATTATTATATTTTATAATTAGGAGGTATGATATATATATTTAAAGCGTATAAATAGTAGAATTTAAAATATTTACAGCTAAAGAGATTTTATATAAAATATACTCTATATTTAAAAAAATAATAATTATTAGATTAATAAAATTATATATAAAACTAGAATTAATTATAGTAAGTAAAAAATAGTAGAAAAAGTATTAATTAGAAATAATAAGTAAGTTATATAGTATAGCTTTAATAAATAACTTATAAAAGTAATAATATATAAAAATAGTAAAAAATTTTCTTCTATTATATTTTATAACTCCAATATAGATAATTATTGATTTTTTATTTTTAGAAATTTTAAAAAATAAAATATAGAAATAATAATATATAAATATAAAAATAAAGAAAATATAATAACTTTATATTAAAAAGTAAAAAAATAAAGATTCTAATATAGATATAATTTAAAATTAAAAAGTAGAATTAGTTATTTTTTTAAATAATAGAATATTAAGTATAATTTATAATTTGATATTTAGAATTATTATACTAAATATATAAGTTCTTATAATAGTATTACTAATATTTATTCTCCAGGATATTTAAGTTATAATAGATTTTTAGAAATTATATATTTAAATAGATAAATAATATAATAAATTTTACTTTTTATCTAAATAAAATTAATTATATTAGTAGATTTAGTTACTCTATTAGTTAGAGATATTATTTAGCCTTAAGAGTAATAATTTTCTATATAGTAAAAGTTTTAGGCTAGCCATTAAAGTAGATATAGATAATTTAATTTAATATATAAAAAGATAATTTTAAATAAAATATAGAGTAGATAACTAAATTATTCTAGAGAAGATTAATAATAAGAGTTTTAAATCTAGTAATAAAAGATAATATTAAATTCTCTAGATATATTTTAAATTTCTTAAGTTTTAGCTCTATATTAAATATAATGTTAAATACTATATAATTATCCTATAATTAAACTTTAAGAACCAGCTATAATATAATATAAATATTTTTTTCAATTATAATTATTAGATATTTTAATATAGTATTAAAAAGAGGTAACTTATTATATATATAATTTAAAATATATTATTTAAAATAAATTATTCTTTTAATTAGTTATTAATATCTATAAGCTAGAATTATATATTAGTAGATTAATTATAGATATTAGGTTCCTTTAACTTAATCCTAGCTAGTTTCTTAACTAGTTCTACTTATAAAATCTATCACAGGGGAGGGCCTACTAGAGGCTATTAATTAATTTACTATTTAAGACCTTTAATATAGTTTAATAAAGCTTAAATAGTAGCTTCTTAAAAAACTTTCATTACTAAAAATATTATATTAATAATAGTTTTAGGATATTATTTAGATATATTTAAAGTTAAAGTTATTAAAGATTAAAATATTACGAACTTAGCTAATTTTAAAAAATATTTAAATTATAAAATAAATAATAATTAAACTAGAATAAATATAGTATAGTATATATTTATAATTATACTAAATATTAATAATTATAGAAGGGGTCTGGGGCGGATATATCAGAAGTAGCCGAGTGTGGGCCACGTGATGGTCACCTGACGTAGTCTCTTTCAGTACACGAGACTGCTTAGTCATTAGCCGTATGTCACATGATGCATTATGTAATCTTTCCCCGCCCAAGGGTAGGCAAGAAAGGCCGCCGGGAGATCCGGGAGACGCCCGTATCAGATTC
>NW_003315192.1:50077-82771 GCF_000151505.1 Trichophyton verrucosum HKI 0517 | reverse complement strand
CTGCAGACCTGAAACGCGAGAGAAGATAAGAAAGCAAAACAAGTCAGGTCGGAGTTGTATGATATGATCAACACGAGCTAGAAAAGAACCCCCTCCGGTTGCTGCCGGTACTGGGAATCGGGCTGGGGCAGCCACAATGCTACGTTATACCATAACACTGTGTCATACAGAGTGCCACCTTACTGAATGGAAAGGGAGTCTCACTCTGGGCTCATGCGCGAAGCATATACCCCGATGCAGAGTTGACCATTCCCATTCTGAGTGTTATTGATGCACGACATCGCTCGGCTGTTTCCGCAATGCAGATGGTGTTTCTAGAAAGATGCACAGTAGATTTTCCATGGCTCGTGTTAGGGGTGGTATTTTTCTCTCCCAGATTAATGATTTGTGGAAGAGAAATAAAGAATCACGATCCAGAAGCAGCACCTAAAACTCTATATAGTGTCAGCATTACCTAGACCTCTTGTCACAGGCGTGCTTAACTACGGCGAAAGTCCTGTCAATGAAATTGTACTCCGTATGTCTTTTTCTTTTCGCGAAAGCAGCAAAAGTGACTACTTAGCCCTTATTACTAAGCAATAATAGTTAAGCTTAAAGTGGCCCCACATTAATTAAGGTTACCCCAAAGTTCAGATCTTCTCTGATTGGCTGGAAGCCCGGCCACTGGCAAGCCAGCATCTCGGCTTGTTTTCTGCACGAAAAGGAGTGTAAATAATTGATCTGCTTGCATCCCTCTGCATCTGCATTTCAGCCCGTTGAAAAGGGAGGGACAGCACATTTTTCTTCATCACCCAGCATACTCATACTCGCTTTCCCTCCCGACATCATCATGGATAGGTCCTCAGGTAGTCTATCTACGGGAGAGATGAGCAGCCATGGGGCTCCTCTCCAGGGGACTGAGCTAGCAGAGGCTCCCGACCTGGAACTACTGGGTGAGTGCAAGAATTGAAAAATCTTCATCTTCCAGGTCGCCTCATAGAAAATATGCTAATGCAGAGTATATCTAGCGGTCATGGGTTATAAGCAGGAACTTCGCCGACATTACTCCACGATTCAGGTGTTTGCTATTGCCTTTAGTATAATGGGATTGCTGCCGTCAATTGCATCGACGCTGTCCTTTTCCGTGCCTGCGGGGCCAGCGGCTATGGTTTGGGTACTTAACCCCTCCACCAACACAAGTTATAGATAGTAACACAGGACTCTGGGGATATGGCTAACCACTGTGCACTTCCATATAGGGCTGGTTCACTGCCTGCTTTTTCATATTTATAGTTGGAATCGCTCTGGTAAGTTAAAAACTAGGCGTCGTTTAGCTCGTACGGCCAGTATTACTGAAGTTTAACTAATAATAGGCTGACCTCGGCTCCGCGCTCCCAACATCCGGAGGATTGTATTGGTGGACACACCACTTCGCAGCAGACAAGTGAAAGAACCCCCTTAGCTTTCTCGTTGGTTATAGCAACACCATAGGCCTCATTGGCGGTATATGCTCGGTCGATTGTAAGTGATTTTGTGCCCAGTAGCCCACCGCCAGTTTTATGCTGATAAACCTTAAGACAGCTTCGTGCTTATGGTATTTGCCATCGTCTCCTTCGTTCGTGACGGCGAATGGATGGCTTCAAGAAGTCAGATATATGGCGTTTATGCCGCTACCATAATAGTCCACGGCATACTTGCCATACTGGCGGCGCCAATTATGCATCGCATACAGTCAGCCTGTATCGTTGCTAATGTTGGCCTAGTACTAGCAACTGTTATTGCATTGCCGATCGGAAGATCAAGAACTGCCGAAGGTATCAATTCTGCAGCCTATGTCTTCAGCCACGTAGAGAACCATACCTCATGGCCAACAGGATGGGCATTTATGCTCGCGTGGCTGTCACCCATCTGGTCCGTCGGCGCTTTTGATTCCTGCGTCCATATGAGCGAGGAGGCCATGAACGCTGCCAAAGCTGTTCCCTATGGAATCCTGGGAGCCATTGGCGCATGCTGGTCCCTTGGTTTTCTATCTCTTTGCATCATCGCTGCCTGTATAAGTACCGACTTAAGCTCAGTCCTCGAGAGCCGGTTTGGACGGCCAATTGCCCAGGTAACTTCATGGTCTGAAGCGCACTTCGTAGGTATCAAGCTAATATATCTGATTCATAGATATACTATGATGCTCTGGGGAGAAACGCAGCAATAGGGTTTATGGTGACCATGGCAACAGTCCAGTTTTTCATGGGATTAAGCATTGTAAGGAACCCTTCGGCTAGTCGCTTAGAAAAGAGACTGTCTTAACAAGATATCCAGGTGATCGCGGCATCTCGACAGACATGGGCCTTCTCCCGTGATGGTGCCCTCCCCTTCTCAAACTACATGAAGGTAGTCAGCAGGAGATTCCGTTATCAACCAGCGCGTGCAGTAGTGGGAGTCACTGTCACGTCAGTCATACTTGGTTTGCTTTGCCTTATCAACAGCGCTGCCACAAATGCGCTATTCTCGCTAACCGTCGCCGGAAACAATGTTGCCTGGGCCACTCCGATATTCTGCCGTATATTCTGGGGCCAGAACAAGTTCAAGCCTGGTGCATTTTACACAGGCCGGCTCAGCACACCAATCGCCATCCTTGCACTCGCGTATCTCTCCTTCTCAGTCACTCTGTCGATGTTCCCAACTGCCGGGCCAGCACCATCCCGTAAGTACTTTCCCGCCATCTTTCTCCAGCATTATGTGTCCCATGTTAACACCAATATTTCCATAGCGGATGGCATGAACTACACCATCGTGATCAACGGGTGTGTCTGGGTCGGCTCGCTGTTGTACTATTTCGTATCTGCCAAAAATTGGTTCCATGGGCCGCAGAGGACTCTAGACCCAGCATCGGTGTCTCTGGAAGAAAGCGAAGACAAAGAGAAGAGATGATGCGAGGTTCCCTCGAACTGGTGTTATATTGTATGTTTTTTCCCCTATGCGGTGTTTTTTTGTTGGCTTTTATTTTTATTATTTTTGTTCTATCTTTTCCCGCCAGAGGGATAAATTTACAGTTTTAGAATTAAGCGTAAGTTACTAGAGTTTAGATAAGCTATGCTGACAAAGCAACTCTAATTTGACTGCTGAAACATGATAGACCAGAATATCAACCAAGCCATCTCCATAACCAACGAGCGAACCAGCGGACGGGGTAGTGACATCGGTACTTCGAGGAATTCTCAGCCAATGTCTGTCGTTTCACCACTGAAGGATTTTGGCTTGGCGGGCAAATGGTACAAGCCGCCACAAACTTCTTGCACTTTTGCGACATCGGACATGTTGCGATGCGTTTGAGATCCCTGACCATGGAGCACAGGCGAGTTTGTCTCCAGAGCTTCGCATCGCTTCGTGTCTTCCCCGCCATATAGAGGTAGTTGAACCCGTCGGGTAGCCGAAGCTCTCCTCAGAGACTTATTTATCCTGCTTGCTCCCCCCCCCGGGTTCCTGGCTTGCTGAGGGGGCCCGTCTTCGCCTTTGTTTGTCCTGTTACTTTCCCCCTGTTTTTTGCATTCCGTTGGAAGAAGACATTCCAAGTCTAAGACTCCACTTATAGACCTGGAGGCCGGCTCGTAACTGCAGCTTCTGTTGGTGTTGCCGGATACTTGTCTGGCGCCCGTCTGCATTACCGACCCGGCGACACAGAAAAGTTCAAAAGACGGAAAAGAAGCAGGAAAAAGGAAGACGGAACCGCCGAGGGTCTCTCTCCATGATGGCTGTTACTGAAACCCATACTGATGGCGCGGATACGATCATTCCCACGAGTGCGCATGGCAAGCCACCGGGTGATCCAGTCCTGCTGGAGAGTGCAATGCCTGAGGAAACTCCCCAGAATGCCCCGTTGCACCGGACTCTGAAGTCGAGACATCTTCAGATGATTGCCATCGGAGGTGCGTCTTGCTTTTCTGCTTTGGAGTTGTTCCTCTATGCCTGATCAACCAGTTAATGTTATCTTTGGAACAGGCATTATCGGCCCCGGTTTACTTGTTGGATCCGGAAATGCCCTACACGTTGCTGGACCTGCCGGCATTCTCATCAGCTTCACACTCGTTGGAATCCTTGTTTTCTTCGTAATGTAAGTACTTCCTTAGTGATATACAAAGGCTGTCCGGTATTTATACTTACTATATAAGGCAATCTCTGGGCGAAATGGCTACTCTTATCCCCGTGTCGGGATCGTTTACAGAATATTCAGCTCGTTTTGTTGATCCGTCGCTGGCTTTCGGTCTTGGTTGGGCTTATTGGTATTTATGGGTTACCATTAGTTTCCATTCATCCCCACTACCCGTTTTCTTATATTTAAATCATCTTCACGATTACTGACGATTCTCAGGTCCTTTCTAACGAATACAATGCATTAGCTCTTGTTATGGGCTACTGGACAGATGTTGTACCGCAATGGGCATGGATTCTTATGTTTTGGGTCATATTCTTAACACTGTCAAATCTTGGAGTTCTAACATACGGCGAGGTTGAGTTCTGGCTTGCCTTGTAAGTATCTACACCTTGACCCCTTTTTCTGTCTGGTAGCTAATCGTAACTTGTGTATAGGATCAAAGTCATCTCCCTCACGATATTCCTTATCCTTGCAACAATCATCAGTGCCGGTGGTATTGGCGGCAAAACAATCGGGTTCAAGTATTGGAGCAATCCTGGCGCTTTTGCCGACTCTATCAACGGAGTAGCGAAGACATTTGTGATCGCAGGCACACTCTATGCTGGGACTGAAATGTATGATGCACCATCCACCTTATCGCTCCGTTGAGTCTCTCGTCTTACACAATCTAGGGTTGGTATTACTGCTGGCGAATCGGCGAACCCCCGAACCGCCGTTCCGACCGCTATCCGCCAGGTGTTTTGGCGTATATTGATCTTCTACGTCGGTGTGTACTCCTTCAATAACGCCTCTCCTATATCGTCAACGAAACTAACATAATGTTAGGTATGATGTTCTTCATTGGTATCCTGCTACCATATGACGACAAGCGCCTCCTGTCCTCTGGCTCCAAGACAGCGCAGTCACCTCTGACTATTGCACTCTCCGATGCCGGTATTCTTCCAGCGGCTCATCTGATCAATGGTTTGATCGTTATATCTGTGATCTCTGCTGGTAACAGTTCGCTATATGTTGCATCTCGCACGATACTGTACATGGGACGATCTGGCAAGGCGCCGGCTATCCTAGGTCGAACAAACAAAGCTGGTGTTCCCTGGGTTGCTTTGCTGTTTACCAATCTGGTTGCTTGCATTTCCTTCCTTTCCTTGTCTTCCAGTGCCGGAAAACTATATTCTGCACTTATTACTTTGTCAGGAGGTATGAATTCAAAAAGAACCCCAGCTAATGGCCTGCATATACTAACAAGTTTCCCTAAGTGTGTACATTCATCGTTTGGGCTGTCATAGCCATAACCCACATTCGTTTCCGACAGGCACTCGCCATCCAAGGCGAAGATACCTCTGTGCTACCATTCCAAGCTATGTTCTACCCTTGGGGAACATATATCGCCCTTGCAGCAAACATATTTTTGATTTTCTTCCAGGGATACACCGCTTTCCTCCACCCATTTAGCGCTGAAGATTTCGTTGTCAACTACATCCTCCTTCCTGTATTCATTGTTCTGGTTCTTGCCTGGAAATTCGCTAAACAGACTAAGATCGTCAAACTAGAGGAGATGGATATATGGAGTGGAAGAAGAGAGTACGGAGATGATGTTACAGAAGATGTCTCCAAGAAGACTATTTGGACCAAGATTAAGGATATCATTGTTGGTTAATACCCCCCGATATTCCTTTTATCCCTTATGATATGATGCATATAGAAGTACACGTATTAGTGATCAAATATATAGTATGATTTTATATATGGTTTTTGTATATATTTTATTTATCTCATGAATCATTGCGCTACTCTGAATATCTAACGCCAAGCAGAGCCAAGTACAAACAAGAATAGTAAAACAGGACAAAGGGAGTCTCGGTGCGCTGTCGCAGTGGAGGTTAGAAGGAGATTTGTCAAAGCGCCCAGCGCCATTGGTTAGTTTAACTTAAAGAATCGGGTCTGGCTATGCATTAAGAAAGGAATGTAAGGGAAAGAATCAGGATTTGTGTGACAAGGGAATCACATAAATTTTCTCTGTTTTATCGGACTAGGGGTCCGTAGATGATCCTGGGACGCATAACCGGATGGTGGGCCAAGTTCAAGCCGTCTCTGAGGTCGGCCTTCCGGCCCCTGATCGTCTCTGAAAACACCCCGGTGGGGAGGTTGACTGAAAAAAGGGTTTTCTGTTTCTAGTCTTGAATGACCTGATGTATAGCTGCTGACATGAGCCTGTTGGGAGGGCATATGCGGAGGTGGAGAGTATCCAGTATAGCCAGGTGGCATATGGGGTGGATTGTTTGATTTGTTGCGGAAGAATGAAAATGTGAGGTTGGAAACAGTGACGCAGGCCGCTATGGAGGATATAAAAAAGAACTGTGCGCAGTTAGTACTGTAACATCATTGTTCGAAAGAGGTCAGGTAGTGCCAACTCGTACCATCGCTTTGAAACTGATTGGTTCAATGAAGCCGTTGAATATCTCCGCCAGCGTCTGTGCAGATACCCTTGCTCGACCAACCTTTGCAGGGTCTCTATGCATACATCTCTCCCAGTTGTCGCAGACCGTTTCCAGAGCAGGTAATCTTCTCCCGTCGGGATCACCGCAGCGGTTCTCGACGTAGTTCTTCGTGCATGTGGCTATCTCCGCCAGAATATCTGCGGACTGGCTTTCACTAGCGATCTCAACGTCGTGTTTAATGGCAAGCAAGAAAGCAACAATGACATATAATATCAGAAATGCGATTATCAAGTTAAATGTGAATTGGGCGTAGTATGACAGTATTCGAGGAATATGCGGATGAGTTTCGAGAAACGTAAAGAGGCGTGAGAGATACGGTATGTGGCTTGTGTTTTCAATTTGGTTGGATTGTTGTGCCTTTCCTGGCTTTCGGTCCAGCTCCCGACTGCTCGGCCGGTCATCACTGCTGTCTTCACTAGCGTGGCGGATGTGTCTGAGCTCCCGGTCTCGTCTCCTCCTCTTCTGGACCTTTTTCACCAGGGAATTAGAGAACTTGTTCGAGCGCGGTACTTCTCCACGACCCGAGCTAGGTGCAGCCGGAGCGTATATACCGTAGAGATTGAAAAGGGAATTGCGTCGTGTCGCCTTTGACGGTTGTTCAGGGGTCTCGTCATTATCTGCATGCTCGGGAGATGAGAGGTTTTCCGCTCCTGAGGAGACGTCCGCGTCGAGTTTGCGGGGAGTTGTGAAGGATGAGCCGCGGGTAAGATTGACGTTTGCGAATGAAGGTTGTGTGAGGTTCTTCGACTGTGCCGGCTGCTCTCGTGGTGCTGGAGCCTGTGGTTTTATGGGGGACGCAAATGTCCGACGAGCATCTGGAGAGGAACAAGTTAGCAAGGTTACCTACTTCACACGACACAACCCCCGCGTTCATACTTACTTGCGTGTTCGTTCTTCAGGGCGAGTTGGTAGAATGGCGAAGTGGCATCTCCTGGAGCTCTTGTCTGCCACTCAAAGTCCATGGGAGCTTCGTTGGAGCGGTTCTGCATGGTGACGGTTCGCGATTAGCATGTTAAGGACCGGCGCCTACAACATGCGCAGTTCAGAGCTGGAGAGCGATCAATCGTCAGCAGAGACGCCCGAAAGATTTGCAATCCTTTTATGCTGTTCGCTTTCTTTTCTTTTGGTTTCTGGTCGTTCTTTTGCTATTTCTTTTGATTTCTATTATTTTTATTTTTATTTTTATTTTCTGTTTTTTTGTTGATGTTGTTGGCCAAAGCTTCTGTTGACTAATCAACAAGGTAGTGTCATGTGACTTGGTCCGCTTATTAGTTTTAAGCCTCCTTTATTATGTAACCGATGACATCACTTTCATCATTATTTCACCTCAGCTCTATCGACCGAGAAGACATTTTGAGAAGTAGACCGGAGGGCATTGTATTGTAAAACATAGAGCATAAGACTGAATTAAACCTATATATGCCATCCACTAGTCTATAAGGTGAGAAATGCACCTGAACAATTAAGTATACTGACGCCCTAAATGCCAACTCCTAAAGATATTAACTCGAAAATTCTAGCCAATGTGCAGGACTGTACCTAGGTATAAAGCTATACAGAGCTTGAAACATATGTACGGATGGAGGGAGTTATCCCTGAGAGGTATATTTATTATTGCAGAGGCATTCGACTTGAACGGCCTCTCCTTCTCCACTTTGAGACAAAGTGGAGAGTATATTGTTATATCGCTCCGCGGCGCAAAGGATGTAGATCGTCTGCATGGGCTTCTGCGGCCCGGAGGGGGAGGGGGAGGGTTGAAGTTGAAGCATTTGGAGCAGGACCCTTATACGAGCGTAATCCACCAGGGAACGGTGATGATTCTGAGGGGCGGGGTTTCATGAAACCAGACGGGAAAAGGTCCGAAACCAACTTTCGAAACTGTTACCGTCAATAAGGGAGGATATCAAGTCCCTTGTCAACTAAGCTACAGTGTTAGCCAGGCACCCAAGAGGAGAGACATGCGACTCAAAACTTACCCATAACCTTATCCCATCTAGTCTTCCCTTCTACATCATCACTCTTATCTCTCATGGCCCATAAATCGTGTAAAAATGTTCGACAATTCCTTGCATTCCCCATGCCATAGCGATGTTCAAAGTTCAAAAGCAAGGTATTGATGCTGTCCCTGTCTGGCCCTGCAGATGCTTCACAGCCAGCTGTAAAGAGAGGTTGTAGCACGGCAATTCCAGGGCAAGGTTCGCCCAGGAACCGAACTTTGCATATCCGACTGATAATATGTTTTACCGAACTCTGAACCAAAGGATCTGTAGAGGTCAGGTTGAGGATACGGCGATATATTTGAACGAGTGCGACGTGGTGAAAGGCTTCGTCAACAGTGGCAAAGTCATATTTGTGCACTGAAGCATCGACCGTAGGCCTAAATCTCCGTTCTTGGGGGCCCATCTTTGAATGTATCTCATTGATGAGCTGATAGCTTTCATCAAGTACTGAGAGCGGAATGCGGTTTTTGGGGTCTGAGTCTGCAGGTAAATGCCCTCCTTCATCTTGTTTGAGAGCCAGGTCAGCCTCTATCGCAAGACGGTTGATTTGTTTGAAGATCGGTCCTAACGAGGACGAGAATCCAGCCAAATCGTCGATTTTATCATCGCTTATCAATTTTCGCATCTGGAGTAAGGCGCGAGAATCGTTTGGCATGACCAGATTTCCTGTTAATAGAGCAATGGTTTCGATGGATAGATACCATCGCCACAGAAGGGACATGGTATTGGTGAGTGAGTCTGGAGAAGCCTTTGACTTCTCTAGATAAGAAGATATTATTGCCGTTGTGCCTTGCAGGTGAGAACGCCATGAACCAGGGCTACGGCCATCCGAGACAAAGTCAGAATGACACAGGGTAAGGGTAGTTGCGACTACTGATTCGTCCAAGCTAGCCCCGGGCTTGGCCAGAGCGTCTTGCAGCTGACGGAGACTGGAGGCCTTGAGATGGTTGAGCTCTGACATGCTTTGGTCCATGCCCAGGGTCAATCTGTGAGTGGCTGCCAGGCTCAGCAGGGCGTTCATGAGATGAGGGGTCTGTGTAGCCATGGGCACGAGAACCCGGCAGAACATATCCTGGATTGGCGAATGACATGACATCGACAAGGTGGTGCATGATACGAAATGATCAAGGAGTTTCTGCTGCTGTTTCGGCAGCCAGCTCAGCTCAAACGGGTTGGCTTGAACTTCGGGTGTCGGCGGAGTATATCTGATCAGGCGGCTTTCGAATTCGATGGGGTCGTCTGAAGCTGACGAGGGAGGCGGCGTTGCCAGCGAAGACTCCCTCCCATCGTTGATATCAACTAATATATTCAAAAGAGTCAGGTAACCAAGGAGAATAGAACAGTTAAGTATTTAATGACCCAATAAATAAGCCAGGATTGCTCGGAGCACAGCTGCTGCCCGCGAGATAATGAGAGTGGGGCCCCATACATTGTAACGCCTGCTGCCCCTGCGACTGTTCCACCACGGCATCCACAGAGCTTGACGAGCGCTCTCCCGCTTTTGACCCATAAATAAACGCCGTGCTACCTAAACTCGCGAATAATGGAGAGAACGAGATGAAAATTTTAGCCTCATAAAACGTGCGTATAACTTTTTTCTTTTGGGGGAAGAAGGGGGGGTGCGGCACGGTTAAAAACGAAGAAATAATAATAATAATAACCTCAGCCCCGCCATGTGGCCCTGCGGGAGAAGCTCCGTCTGGGCATGCCAGGGTCAGACGAGAGCGGGAAGTACTAATAATAATGATAACAAGTACTCCGAAGTCACTCCGTTGGTGCAAGGTCAGGCGGGAGGAGGACGTGGGTAGGAAAAATGCGAGTTACGTACCTGAGGACGAGACGACCGGCAGCTGCACCAGACTGGGATCGCTCTTCATGCACTCGCCAAACCGGGACTTGGAGAAGGGCCGGCCCCCCCAGGAGAGCCGCATGGTATAGGTGCATTGCTTGCCGGCGCGCTCGCACCCTGTGCATGCAGGCTTCTTCTCGTCACACTTGCGATGCCGCTGGCGGCACTCAGTGCAACCGGACCGCGACCGCCGCTTCTGCGCATCGGGCTGCATGGCCAGCGGACAAGGGAGTCGGTCGGCGTCGGACAAGGATCGATAGTAGTAGTGAAGCGGCTCGCCCAACACGCCAGGCTGCGCATCAGAGACGGCTTTTGGGATGGCTAGTCGGTGGGCTCAGGCGTCACGAAGGGCGAGTTTGCGTGAGAGTGAGAGCGCAAACTTCGTCGCTGGCTTCCTGGCTTTCCTGGCTTTCCTGGCCGTCCGGGGGCGGTGCGGCGTGCAGCAGCCAATCAGCGTCCGCAGGTGGTTGTAAGTTCCCTTGTAGGCTTAGCGCCGGCGGCTATTAGGTAATGGTTATGTAATGATTTATGTCATCTAGTCGGCCATCAACAACATTCAGGGGATCTTGAGTGTAGAACACTGGTATTAACTGGTATTAAAGATATCTTCGTCCTGCTCATATATATATATATATATATATATATATACATGATTGGGGGCCCTACTCCGTGGATAGACATTCACTTTCGTCGTTGGTGATTGCTGCATTTCAAGTTACTGATTCACGTGATCATGATTGCTTAATAAGCCCACATTCTCTCAAGGCTCTTTTTTGCAGAATCGAAGACGAGGAAGCACGAAACATCGAAAGCCAATGGTTAAGGGTGATAGTTGATTGCTATCTACCAAATGAATGACTTCGGGTCAGGATGAAACAGACAAAATGCAATGCTGGGTATACTGGTACAAGTCATGTCATCAAGAAACGCCTGCGTCGTCCCCAATAGTTCCTCTCATGATGCTTGACCAGGAGGGGGAATGAAGAACAACAATGAAAACACCACACAAGACAAAAAGAAGACAAAGGGGTCCCCGGAGTCATTAACCGTTCGTCTCTAGCAGTCGTCATTAACTCAAGGGAAACAGATAAAACGTCTTCAAAACAGAGCGATATATCGCATCGGCCAGAGATCATTATTGCCGGGCAGAAAATATCGGGAAATCATCACTAACAATGTACAGTGTGGAAGGCAAAGAAAGGAGAAGAAGCAGCAGCAGAAGAGGGGGCGCTGAGTGGGAGAGTTAATAGTTCACAGGTTCGATGAGCTCGAATCCGTCCTCGTGGCCGCCATATCCCTCGTCGAAGTCCTCTGGATCGACCAGGCCGACGAATTCGTACTCTCGCGCAAGCTTCTCAGTCTGCTTGGTCTCAAATTTGTCTACTGCTTGCACGACAGCGGCACTGAGCACATGGCCTCCCTGGGCAGGGCTGGTGTTGGCGTCAAAGGAATATAAAGGGTCTAGACCCTCAGGAGTGGCTGGTGGATCGAGCTCTTCTTCATCAGATGAAGACTCTGCTCCACGGGACTCCCTTACGGCTTGGTTGATGGCATGCTGAATCGATACCTTGACAGGTACCTTGGAGTTGGACCCCGCAGCACTGAAAAAGAGCCGGATTTCCGTTAGCTATGGCATGACCTGAGGGCGAAACTGCAAACATACCCCGAATATTCAAGCAGAAGTTTTGGTCGCGGGCGGCAGACTCGGACCTCCTTCTGCCCCCTCGTGGGGCGAGTATTTGGCACAAACTCCGAAGTGTTGTTGGTATTCTTCGATTTGACGCCGGTCTTGGGAGTTGCGGTAGCCTTCCGAGTCTCTTTGCTACGGTTGCTAACGTGGGAATTTCGAGTCATAGTTTGGGCTAAGGTGGTGACTACGGTAGGAGAAGGGAAAAGAGTGGAAGGAACACCAGGGCGCCGATGGTAGGCTTCTAGCCTCTGGCCTGTAGGCAAAGGTCGTTGACGTGAGGCTCGGTCGATAGCCGGCTTCTACCGTCAGCGCAAGGTGTGTTCAACAAAGGGTCAGGTTGGGTTGGACAGCTTTCCAGGGCAAGAGAAGGTAAGTCTGGGTGGTTAAGATGCCAAATAGAGGGTGTCAGGTCAACTGCCGGCTGGCTAGCACTCCGTCTGGGTCACAGTCTTGCATTTATATCCTCGTCTCGCTCAGCTCACGAACGCCGGTTGAGTCACGAGGTGAATCATCCGCCTGCAACTGGCCCTGCCCCTGGTAACGGCGAAACGAAGGCGATGACGACACGGGCGGTTACAGCGTCACGTGGTGCTGCCTCGGGTGTATTTTTGGTATCAAATTACAGCAATACAGCTTATCTCATCCTATCTTCCAGCTGCGATAAGAGAGATTCGGAACATATTTTGGATAGTCTTGATGACATCAGCTTTTTTCTTTCGAGGTACTCATCTTCATCTCCCCGACTCGTTGTCTTTGCCTGCGTCTATCAGCACTTCTATCTTCGCCTTCAAATATGCCTGTCCGAAACGTTTGGGTCGAGTTTTCCTCAACTCCCGGTCTCTTCGCAGTTGACACCATGACAAACTGACAATTTATCTATGCGCTATCCATAGCGTTTACTGCAGAGGGAGGGTTTGATACTATCAAAGTCGGGACAACAGCACCCATCGAACAGAACGACCAGGTACTTGAACATGGAGCTTATAGACTGTCTCCCAAGTTGTCAGGGCAGGAAATAACTCAAAGCAGCGAACGTTGTTTCGTCCGTACTTTGTCACTCTCCGGCACCTCAAGGGACAATACAAGTTGCGTATCATGATCTCACGCCAAATTAACAAAGAAGCTCCCAAATGACTGGGATTTCGCACCGCCCATATCTTTCTTTCTATCTCTCTCTTCAACCTTTACGTAGCTTGGATTTGGGTATGCCATACAGGACGGCCATGGTATTAATTCTCCCAGCAATGGGCTTCTTCTAAATTCAGACATTCATGAAGAATGGGACGACTACGCAATAGCTGTGAATCTCGCCGACAATTACAGTACTGCGTTCAGAGCTTCAGGGCGAATGCAGCCCGTTACCAAAATACCATACTTCATCCCGCCTGCCTAAATCCAATCACCCCAGCCGTGTTAGTGATGCGCTCCTCCGGTGGAATTATGAGCAAGCTGTCCTCTCCAATATGCGTGGTACAGGCGAGGTTTCGTTCGATTTCCGCCCTAGGTAAGGACATGATGCAGGAGATTAGGGAAGGGCCAATGGCAAGCCAACGTATGGAAGCAGAACTCTTCGGACGTCTTTTACGGTTACGAGAATGATCAAGTTGCTGGCTAGATCCAAAGCAATGACTGCTACGAAAATTCCTGAGCGTGGAAGAGGTAGACGGAAGGGAAGAGCAAGGCAGGGGAAGTTGCTGGTGGAAGCTCGCGGATGACCCCCAAACATTCCGGGACCAAAAAAGAAAAAGCGGGTTTTATTGGTTGCGCCGCCCCCTTCCTGCATGAGGACCCGGTTACCTTGTGGGGATGGATGCCTAGCTACCGATCTATAGTCGGCAGCCTCGCTCACGAAGAGTCATCTCAGAACGCCCTTGTCCAGCTACAACTTGCTCTCCATGCTTATCATTTGATCATGGCTGCACTATGCAGGCCCATTTGTGGGGGATCAGTTGTTCTGGATCGACTCCGGCGGTTTGACTATATCTTTGGCCCTGTCATATTCGCTCAACACCCGGGTACCAAAACGCAAAACATTGCGAATCAGCTTCTTCTGTTCAAGCACCGGGCTACACCGAGAACTCACCACTCTTCCTTTCCCCTCCCAAGGTTGCGCAGCTTACGTCTTGTCGTGCATGGTATTGAAGCATGATTTCAAACATCGAACGATGCGGGGAGCTACGGGAGGCACCTCCGCTTCCGCCTGCTTCCAACTGACTACTGAGGTGGTAAACACGGCGCAGCTGGCCAGCTTGTCAGTCAACGAGGTGCAACAATTGCATGGGGTAGTGAGAAAATAGCTGATAGGCACGATATAATTAGCTCTGCATATTCTTAAATTAAATTTAACCCGCTCCTCCAGCAGCGTCGTCTCCAACAATACTAGCATCCAGCTCTCCATCATCCTCCTCATTGGGCAGCCGATCCGGGAACCACCCGAACTGCGCCATGTCGACGTAGAACTCATTCATGCTATCAGAGCGTACAATGACCCCTTCTTGCTCTAGAGCTTCTGCCTGTCTCGCTGCCGAACCAGGCCCGCTGTTGGCGCAAACCATGTTAATCTAAATCGCGATCTCATTGTCTACTTCACATGCGGAGTCCAAAGGCGTCATACCGGTGGGATATCATCCCTTTTGAATTGATAACCCGCTGCCAGGGTACGTTGTCGTTGTTATAGTACTCGTCTGGGCTTGACGGGAGATGCTTGAGGCAGATGCCAACCTGTCGAGACCGTTGAGCTGTACGACCGTATATGTTAGACACACTAAGGTAGATCGCAATGGCGATGAGCTATCACTCATTTATGAACTCACGGTGTCCTAGCAGACGAGCTATATGGCCGTAGGATGTCACTTTGCCATAGGGAATCTGCTGGATGGCCTCGTACACTGCGTTAAACCACCACTCTGCTTCGTCTGTACGAGCCATGGAGCCCCAGAGATGACTCAACGGCTGGAACTAATGGATATATCATACAGAGCGAAGAATATCAATCAAGCAGGGCGAGAGATGGCTTAGTTAACTTGTCAGCTAAGTTAACTAGCTAGTTAAACATATTGCTGAGGCTGAAAATACGAGATTTGAGTCAAACTTGGTTTAACTAGTTATTTCGTCTCACTTTGGCTTCTTCACCTTCAGCGCAAGGAAGGCCATCAAACATGATCATTTCTCAGGCTTGGTATCATCCTTTCTTCTCCTTCTCTTCCTTCTTTTCCCTTTTTTTCTGCATTTCCTCTTCTTCTTATGACCGTTATCATCTTGGAGCTTCTCGATATGCATTCACTGACCCCTCACCTCCCTGGCCTAACGCCCAAATAACTACCAGCAAACACTGTAATAACTTCACCAAGTTATCAGTTCTCTTCCCATCTACCTATCTAGTAAAGCTAGATAAATACTATTTCAATCTCTTTCTTTTAATATATGCAACAAGATAGCTTTCCCCTCTAGAGAGACTTGTTATCTGATTCCCTCAATCAAAGCGACCGGGGTCCTTTTTCAACAGCCTCGAGTGTCTACCAACTGCTGTCCTATAGTTTTCTATATCCCAATCTATACCAGAATCAAGGACCCAGATATGTCGGAAAGGCGACTGCGAGCATCCAAATTGCCGAGGTTTCCCCTACCAAATGTCGTCACTAACCGTCAAGGAGAAGAGTGGATGGATGGCATCGCAACACTTGACTTTGACTACTTCCCACCATTCCAGCATGTGATACCAGAGGAGAATCTCTCATCTGCTAACTTGCCGCCATTTTATCGTCTGCTCTGTGATGCTCAGGCGGTGGCCCTATCCAATTGGGGGTCCAAGGGGAACATAGCAAAGGAGCTACTTGGACTATACTGGCCAGCGGACTTTAATACAGACGGGAAGCTCAAGAGGAACCGCTTGTCGTGGAGCATCGGAAACCAGGTCCGTCCCGCACAGCGCCATCATCTCACACACCAAAGCTGTGGAAGGCCAATGAAGTCGATGCCATCCCAGGCTGCTGTTGATGAAGATGATGACTTTAAAGCAGCAGAAAATGGTAGCCCCAGCAAGGCCGACCGGCCATGCAAAGTTGTCCTCCTGCATGACTCAAAGGAAAGCGAGCGCGTGGTCGAGCTTGAATATGAAATCGACCGGTTGAAAGCAAGCTTGAAGCGTTCCGAGTCGCAGCTGGAAGGGATGCGGTCTCAAATGAACCAGGTAGAAACAGCAATGTCGGTGAGATCGGAGCTGGTCACAAATGCAATTGTCAACTATCACTTTTCGCGAGCAAACCTGGAGCTGCTGTCGCCCTCGATCTCGTCCCTGGTAGACGAATCCGTCTCTGCGGATGATCTCTCCGAACTTGCTGGCGGCGCAGCTACACTCGACCATCGCATCAAGGTTATCCAAGAGGTTGCTCGCCGATTGCAAATACCAGTATCTATCCCCCCGGAAATCATTGGTGAACCAGACGACTCGGACCTACCAGTTGATCCCAGCATTGCCTGGAACATGCAGGTAGGCCAGAACGGCAAGTAACTGGCATATACATTTCCCTTATTCCGGATTTCCCAGCACTTGGAAATTGGCCAGCCGACTGTAAGGGAGGCCCTTAGTCACGCTTACCTGTATGAAAGCCTGCCTGGCACCGAAAAGATCTGGCCTATCTTCCCCCGTAGCCTGACAGGCCGGAATCTGCAGCCGGTAACAA
This sequence comes from Trichophyton verrucosum HKI 0517, assembly GCF_000151505.1. NCBI lineage: Eukaryota > Fungi > Ascomycota > Eurotiomycetes > Onygenales > Arthrodermataceae > Trichophyton > Trichophyton verrucosum. Next base: position 65,926 of record NW_003315192.1, on the reverse strand, counting down.
GCAAAGGCTAGCTTGAGCAAGGGACTACCTTTTACTTCTCTTTTTCAGCTCATTTGAGCCCCTTCACATTTTACCTATTTCGGGGGATCCTGGCAATGGTTATCTGCCTCGTTGTAATAGCCAACCCCCTATCCTATTCGGATATAAATAGTCCTTTGATCCTTTCTTTAACCCCATGGATATCTGGCTTTTTTTCGTTTTGACTATGCATGGTCTTATAAGTAAGCTCAATTTAACTGTTATAATGCCAAATCAGAACTTCCTTCTACCTGAAATGTCCCTTTCTTTTACTTGAGAATCCCTCGTAGCAAGCTATAGCAAGGATAGCCTGTAACTACCGGCGCAAGGGCTCAACTTATCCAGCCCTTGCGGATAGGGGTAGTTAGGCACGTAACCCACCAGAAATATCTATGGCCTTCGTACATGTATTCGCCAGGGAGACAGCATCGTGACTCTCCTGGCCTTGATGCAGCGTTTGTTGTCTTCTCTCTATCTAGGCGGTCTTTTAGAACATGCTGCTTACTAAGCAAAACTGCGGCTCTTCAACATTAAAATATCCTGAACGTCGAATGTGATTCCATCACAAGCTCAGCTTCACATCACATACATACATACATACACCATGTCTCTGGCTGACTACCTAGCGAAAAACTACCTGACAGCAGACACGCTATCGTCGGAGCGGCCGAAGAAGAAACGCAAGAAGAACAAGCATGCTGTGGCCGAGGATACCAGCGCCGGCGGGCTGATAATCGCAGATGACGACCCTCCGCTACTCTCAAGCTCGAGCAAGACCTCACGATCCAGACGGCCGGGTAGATACGACTCAGATGAGGACGATGAAATACCATACGCAGCACAGGCCGGAACAAGCAGTGAGTTCCGGAAAAGCAAGTCTTCACAATGGCGGAGCGTGTCTGGACCACAACCTCCTACAAACGACGAGCAGGTTGCGGCAGACGCAATTCTAGCTTCTGCAGCTGCTGAGCGGACAGCTCAGATGGAAGCCGATGACGATAGGCCCACGGTGGCCGAGGAAAACGACTCGACGCCTCGAATGGAGTCAGGTATGAGAGCTGGGTTGCAGACCGCTGCTGATATTGCGGCCATGGTAGCAGCTCAGGAACGAGAGCAGGCGCAGGAAGCCGAGAAGCTACGGAAGGAGAGAAAAAAGAAGGGGAAACAGGAAGTTGGGCTAGAGTCGGAAACAATTTACCGAGACGCGTCTGGGCGGATAATCAACGTTGCTATGAAGAGGGCGGAGGCACGCAAGGCAGCGGAGGAGGCTGCTGCTGCTGAGCGGGCGGCAAAGGAGGCCCTGACGGGTGATGTGCAGAGGCAGGAGAAGGAAGCTCGCCGTCAAGCACTGGAGGAAGCGAAGTTTATACCGCTTGCGCGAACGGCGGAGGATGAAGACCTAAATGCCGAGCTGAAGGCCAGACAAAGGTGGAATGATCCTGCAGCGGCGTTTTTATCTGAGCCCAAGAGCGGTGCCGCTGCTGGTGTTGCCAGTGGCACTGCTGGGGGAGGGAAAAAGGTATATAAGGGTCCATCACCGCCGAACCGATATGGGATCCGGCCAGGTTTCAGATGGGATGGAGTGGACAGGAGTAATGGGTTTGAACATAAATGGTTTGAGGCGCGGAACCGCCGGGGCAGGATGGAAACTATGGAATATGCCTGGCAGATGGATGAGTGATATTCACGGAAGCTCGATTGTTATTTTTTTTTTTTATTCCCGGACTGGATGGCGGAAATTCCTATTTACTTTCTGGAGGATATAAATAAATATGGACGAACGAACCGATACAAGAGACAAGAGAAACAGAAGGACAAATAAACCACCGTATGTATGAAATGAAATTCGTCCAATCATACGTTCTTCGCCTATTTTTCAAAGGAAAGAATGTGCTGTGTTTGTTTTTGTCTGTAGGTCAAGTGAGCGTGAGATGACCTATATCCCCAATTCCACCATCGGCTCCCCTCCTGAGCTCCCGACCCCGACCCCGGCTCCAGCTCCAGCTCCAGCTTCAGTGTACACACGACACCCTCAGCAGCCCGTCAGTTGCATCAGACAGTTATATTGCCCTCCTTAAGAATATAGATAGCATGACAAGTATAAAACGAGACCAACAACACCACCCCCTTTCAGCAGCGTAGCAGCAGGACGGTAAAGCATGACAAAGCACTAGCATGAACAACTCTATCTATTCAGCCACGATGATCCAATAAAAATCATGTAGGTTAGTTTCATTCTTTTGCTTCTTTTCTCATCCCGAGTCATCGCCGGCATTCTCATTTCGCCTCATCCGGCAAGTCAGGGGCTTTGGAGGTGCCGAGGGGGATGGATGATGAAAAAGCCAATGAGAGTGCAGGAGACAGATAAAGAGGGACGAGACGACCACATTGCGGCCGAGAGCAGAGGAGGGGACACCAGGATTGAACGCCGTTAACGATAATTTCGATGGTACCATTTGATCAAAGGAGGGATAGAGGACGGGGGAGCTAGTTCATCTTCTCTTGACCTCTGATGCCCAACCTTCGATGCCTTCTCCTCGACTTCCCACGGGAATGTTAAGGGAAATGTGATCCATTCCTTTGGTGCCGTTGAGATACTTATGGTTAGCCATCCCGCCTGCATTTGCCCTCCGTTCAGGTATGAGTTCGAGCATCGGGATCAAAAAGTCAGACACAGCCTTGCTCTCTTCCTCGGAAAAGTGATACTTCTCTCTAAGGACGTCAGGCAGTGCCCAGTGGCGTAGTCTGTGAATATTGCGGAGCTCTCCCTTCCGGTTGAAGATTTCTTGACTCCATTTTCCGGATAGACAGAGAGATTTGGGGAAAGGACCTAGAAGTTCAATGATCTGGGCAATATGGTCGTCGTCTTTACCGTATTTGGTGCCGGTCTGCGGGTCGAACAGGTAGTCACCGGTGATAAGTTCGAATGCCTGGATAAAAGGAGAGAGATTAGTAACTGAGGATCAGGTGAGAGCTGTGCGGGTCGCCTACCATTGCAGCCATGCTCCAGATATCGGTGCTGGCGCCCCATTTACCTCCGAGTATGACTTCCGGCGAGCGGTATTGGCGGGTCTGGATATCGTTTGTGAAGTGGTGTCCAACCCAGCAGGCGTTACCCAGATCAGCTATCTTAACGGAGATAATATCGATATTGTACTGGTCGCCAGCCATGGACTGGTCTGTATCTTTGTTGAGGGAGATGCCTGAGACTTCGCGTTCAAGCAGGTCGCTGCTGAAGTTAGTATACTACGTATGTGTGTAGATAGAACAACGAGATAATGACTTACGTAGTTTTTTCTCTTTGTTTCTGTTTTTCGTCGGCAGCTGCGTCCGAATCCTTTATGCCTAGTTTATCTTTCATGGATTGTTTGGAGGGAGTGGTAGGGGTAGCAGAGACTGTGGAAGTTAGGAGATACTAAGGTAAACAAAAATAGGGAAAGAGAGATAAGAAATATCTTACGAGGGGATTCAGCAAGGACCTGGTTGAGGCTGCTATGGGAGCTCTGCATGGAGGGAGTAACGTTGCGGAAAGGGTCCCCGCCACTGAAGCTGGCGCTGAGCGGGCTGGGGAGCGGCTGGCTGCCTGTGATGAGAGTTCTCCGTCTCCGTCTGCCATTTCTATTATCGTCTCTGGTATCGGCCTTCTTCTCTTCATCCTTGACGCAAGACTTGACGATCTGCTCGACATCTCCAACCTCGATGAGGACGTTTTCAGGTTTGAGATCGGTATGGATGATACCGCACTCGCGGTGCAAGTAATCTAGGCCGAGGAGGACCTGTTTTGTGATCTGTTTGACGAGGGGCATGGGGATGCCTCTGTGGTTCCAGCGCTTGATGAGGCCGAGCAAGTTTTCTCCCAAGACCTCGAAGACCATGCAGACATGGACTCCGTTGGGGCCACGGTGCTCGAACGAGTCGAGCAGGCTGACGACATGTCTGCGGCCCGGATGGTCAGGGTTGGCGCTGTTTATGCGGTTGAGAAGCTTGATCTCGTCTATGGCGGTCTCGGTGTAGTGGGCGGCAGAGCGCACGACTTTGAGGGCGACGTGTTTGCCCGTGGTGGTATCGCGGGACAGCCAGACGGTCGAGAAATGGCCCCAGCCGAGCTTGCGGACGACGATGTAGCGGCCGTTGTTGTAGGACTCGCCCACGGAGACCGGGTGGTAGCCCCCCTTGCAGTAGTCCTCGGAGTCTTCCTCGTCTGCAGCGTCGACTTCTTCCTCTGACGAGGACGACGAAGCTCGCGACAGGGGCGAACTATATGAAAGTTTCTGTCTATCCAGGAGTTAGCAGGCGGGCGGCACGTCTTTTTGGCCTTTGGCTATTGTTCAAACAAACATGGGGAGGGAGGAGGTGTAAACGGACTGGGTGCTGGACATGGTAGCTGGATCAGACTCCTCGTTGGTGATGATGGGCTTGAGATCAGAGGCCTTCCTGCGTTTCTTGCCCGCGGTACCGTTAGCAGCAGCGGCAGCAGCCTTTTTCAAATCGCCGCCATTCATCGTCGGGCGCCAGTGGTTGAGTGTATGGCGTCTGGAGGCAAGGGGGAGCCGAAGTGCCCAGGCGAATGCCCAATGGTGGTGGTGGTGGAGGTAGTAGTAGTCGTAGTAATAGTACTCGTAGTAGAGAGGTGGCTGTGGGAGCGTGAGAGACGGCGAGGCGGGACGACCGTTGACGGGCGCTTCGAGCAGGCCAATTCTACACGCAGGCCGGGGAGCTGGGCGGTAGAGAGGGCATCAGGAAGCAGACGAGATGAAGCTGGCACCGTGGATGGCAGAGGAGCAAGCCCTGGAGGCGACGATAGATGCGTTTCTTCGAAGGGAGGAGGGTGGGGGGTGGGAGAGGGAGGGCTGGTTCTCGCAGGCAGAGAGAGGCTGGTGGAGGCGCAGATCACGCTGAGCCCGGCGGTCGGTTGACGCTTTGCACCAGAAACAGGCGAGGAAGAGGGTGAGTCTGCGGTCTGGACGGCGCCAGTGCTGGCTTTTTCCTCTGGCGTTGTCGTTCTCGTTGCTGTTGTTGTTGTTGTCGTGAAGTTGTAGATCTGGAGGTGAAGAAAAAAAGTTGGCGGAAGAGCCGAAAAAGGCAAAAGCAACAACATCGAACTTTTTCTCTTCTCTCTCTCTCTCTCTAAGCGCCGGCAAAGTAACAACCAGACAACTCGACAGTTTCAGACAGCATCGCCGGCGGCTAGGATGGAACATGCCCGGCGAGTGAGGGAGTGAGAACGCCGCTGAGATACCCCCTTTTTTGAATAAGCTGTGACTGTTAACTACTACGCTGACTATCTGCTGACGATATGCCGCCGTGGGACGCTCCGTCAGCCGGCACGCAGCTGCTGGCCTCGCCCCTGATATGCGTTCTACGGCCGGTCTACGGACTGCTGTCTGCGCTACGGGCGCCGCCGTACACTCGCTCGCCCACGCAGCCGGCCGTCAGAGTGGTCTGCCTGTCGGACACGCACTCCCAGCACCGCTCCGTGGCCGAGATACCGGACGGCGACCTGCTGATACACGCTGGAGATCTGACGGACCTGGGCACGCCGGAGCAGATCCAGGAGGCAGCGGACTGACTGAAGAGCCTCCCGCATCGGTACAAGGTGGTGGTGGCCGGGAACCATGACGGGTGGCTGGACACAGGTGTGCGCGGACGGATTGCCGAGCTCAACGGGATAGACGAGAGCGCTGTTGATGATACACGGATAGACTGGGAAGGGATATGCTATCTGCAGAACTCGTCTGTTACGCTGGCGTTTGGCTCGCGGACGCTTACGGTGCATGGGATACCGCAGATTCCCCAGCTGGAGCCGCATGTTACTGTACACGCCTTCCAGTACCCGCCGTACCACATTGGGCTTCCCTGGCCAACGGCCCCGCCGGCCGAGACGGATATACTGGTGTCTCATAGCCCGCCGTTGCACCATGGAGACCTGTTTCCGAACAGCATTGGGTGTGCACATTTGCTCGAGGCGGCGTGGCGGGTGAAGCCTGCGTTGTATGTGTTTGGCCACACGCATGCTGGCCGGGGCGTGGAGCGAGTGTACTATGACGATGCGCAGCGGGCGTGGGAGATGATGTTGCATCGACGGCGAGAAGGGGGCATGCTCTGGGCCCGGGGTGAGCGAGGATGGAGCTGGTGGCTGTTTCGTCTGTGGTCGGTAGTGCGGGACCTGGTGAGCGTGTGCTGGGCGTGGAGGGATGCGGTGCGGGTGGTGTTTGGGTCTGTGGTGGGCGTCATCTGGACGAGGATATGGGGAGGGGAGAGGCCGTTGGGCAGAGAAGGGTGGATGGTCAATCCTGCGTGTATGGACGTCAGGGGCCAGAGAATTGTTGCTGGGCCGATAGTGGTAGACTTGTAAAAAAAAAAAAATCTATACAATTGATTCCTAGATCCCCTATATATATACAGGACAATGAAGAACATGGTATAGAAAAAGAGATATAAGAAAATACCACGCAAAGAAAACATGACAGATGAAGAAGACGAAGAGAAAGAAAAGAAGAGAAAGAAGAAGAGAAAGAAGATGGGTATTGTATTTATTATAGCTTTGAAACAGGCCTGTCTGCAGGCAAGCTCATCGGGTCATAAACGCTGTGAGAGAGGTTGTCGATGGGCCCCGAGACGGTGTGGACGGAGAGCCCCCTGGTGTCAAGCAGGTCGGGTCCCAGCTGGTCGATGCTGGTGCATCCGAGCAGCCGCATGTTCATCTCCATCTCGTCCTTGAGGAGCTGCATGGCCTTCTCGACGCCCTCGGTGCCATAGGCACTCATGGCGTATAGGAACGGCCGGCCAATTCCCACGCCCTTTGCACCCAGACACACGGCCTTGAGGATGTCGGTGGCCCGCCTGACGCCTCCGTCGATGTAGACTTCGATCTTGCGGTCCCATCCCCGGACACGCAAGGCCGGCATGACGTCTGCGAGCAGCTCGATGGCCGAGGGCGCGTACTCGAGCTGCCGGCCGCCGTGGTTGGAGAGCACGACGGCATCGATGCCAGCTTCAACGGCCCGCAGCACGTCGTCTACACGCTGCACCCCCTTGAGGGCGATGGGCATCTTGGTGATGGAGCGGAAGTACGGCAGGTCCTTCCAGGAGAGGCTGGGGTCGATGAAAGAAGAGATGGCGCGGGCAGCACCCTGGGAGCGGTCGACGGCGGCGGCAGAGGAGGAGGAGGCGGTGGTGGCCTGGACGCTGGAGCCCTGGTCGGCGAACTTGGAGCGCATGTCCTTCTCCCTGCGGCCGAGCTGGGGAGCGTCGACGGTGATGAAGAGGCCCTTGCAGCCGCGGGCCTCGGCGTGCTCGACGATGCGGCGGGTGATGGCTCTGTCCTTGTTGACGTAGAGCTGCAGCCATTGGGTCTGCTTGTCGGTCTTTGCATCGACGATCTCGTCAAAGGAGCACGACGCCAGGGTGGGGATCATCTGCACGACGTCGTGGGTAGCGGAGGCGCGCGTGAGGCAGACCTCGCCGTCCGGATGGCCCAGCTTGCCCAGCGCGGTGGCCGTGACGTAGAAGGGGGCCGAGACGGGGGTTCCCAGCATCGTCGTGCGGGTGCAGACCTTCTCCACGTCGACGAGGATGCGCGGCCGGAACCAGATCTTGTGGAACGCCGTGTGGTTTTCCCTCATGGTCTATCCTATTAGCATTCATCATATTCATAGTGACAATCGTAGAGAGAGAGAGAGAGGTACCATCTCGTCCTCGCAGCCGGAGGAGTAGTAGCCCCAGGCGGTCTTCTTCATGACGCGGCGGGCGACGGACTCAAAGTCCATCAGGTTGTAGCACTGGTCGAGCGAGGGCATGCGGCGGATCCTCTCGAGCCGCTGCTCCTCGTCCGGGTCGGCCGCCCTGAGCTGCTTCTCCATCGTGTCCATGTCGACGGGGCCGAGATGCTTCGAGCGGTCGAGGTACCGGTCCAGCGTGTCTGGCGGGTGAACGGGCTCGAACTCGGCCGTCGCATCTTTGCCCGCGTACTTGAGGATGATCTGCTGGCCCCCGGGGTGTTCTAAGCCTCATCAGCGTCTGCTCCTCTGCCTTGCATCCGTACTCCGTCGCTGCTGGCATCTAGGTATCAATCGTAGTAGGCTTGCTTACCGGGCAAGAAGTCCGTCACGTCGTAGGCCTGGCCGTGCAGCACCACCCAGCACGACGCCGCCGAGCTGTGCCGCGCGACCTCTGCGCCCGTGAGTCTGGCCATCGCCGGCTCTCTCTGGCTCTGTCTCTCTCTCGATCCTCCTCTCTGTGGTCTTGTCTGTTGTTGTCTGGTTGAGTCGGTTGAGGCTGATCGTGTGTGTCTCTCTCTCTGTCTCGTCCTAACTTAGCTCGCCAGCCGGTCAGCACGCCGCAGCTTTATATCCAGCCAGTGATATAACTAGTTGACGACCAAGTAAGTCGGCGTCTCGCACGAGAAACGCCTCGGAAAAGAAGAAAGACGACGGCGAGGACGAGGACGACGCAGCAGCCGAAGCTTTCATCGCCATCCACTCCATGTGGTTCTGCTTCCTCGGCTGTTTGTGCGTGGCTTGAGGTCTTTGCCTGTGGCTCGGGGGCTTCGATGGACTGACTTACAGGCAGCGGCAGCGGCAGCGGCAGCGAGGTCTTCAGCTGGTCAACTGGTGATACTCCGTGCTGGTCGAGGTGATGCCAGTAGTAATTATATTATAATATACTCCCCCGACAGCTATATAAGTATAAGATCGTATGTATAAGTGTATGAATGCAGCGGAGGGCGACCGACGGAGAACAGCCGCCGTTTCATCGCAGCGCCGGCCAGGATGGAGACTCCAAGACGAAGACGAGCAGCGCGCTGTAACACCGGCTGTTAAGGCCAGGCATGCGGCATGCGGCCTGCCTGGGGGGTCGATGGGATGTCACAGGCCGATCGCCGGCGGTTGGCCTGATAACTAGAGCTAGTCGTTAAGGCGTAGTTAGTCGTAGTTAGTTGCTGGTAGTTATTCTTAGCTGCACTGCTAGTGTTTAGCGACTCCAGTGTTATCACCGTCACCGTCATCGCCATCGTCATCGCCATCTCACCTCCAGGGCCAGCGCCAGACAGCAACATACGACATACGACATGTAACATGAGCAACAGCCTGGAAGCCAAGATCGTTGTCCTCGGGGCCCAGGGTAGGTCCTCCCTCTCCACGGTGGTCTGCTGCGACGCTTCTACTGACTGACGGGCTGCAGGAGTCGGGAAGACCAGCCTGGTGCAGCGCTACGTCCGCAACTCGTTCAGCTCGACGGCGCCCGCGTCGACCGTCGGGGCCTCGTTCGTCACCAAGCGGGTGCTCGACTCGACCTCGGACACCATCGTGCGGCTGCAGATATGGGACACCGCCGGCCAGGAGCGCTTCCGCAGCATCTCGCGCCTCTACTACCGCGGCGCCCACGCGGGGCTGCTCTGCTACGACATCACCGACGAGCGCTCCTTTGACGAGATGCGCGGCTGGCTGCTCGAGCTCAAGCAGAATCTCGGCGGTGCTGCTGGCGGTGCTGGCGGTACTGGTGGTGGTGCTGCTGACGGTGAGGCCGCGGACGGGCTGGTCATCCACGTCGTCGGCACCAAGTCGGATATCGTGGCGGACGACCCGGCCCGTCGACGGGTGCCCTTTGAGCGTACCATCGCCTACGTCGCCGAGCAGCTGTACCCGTCCCAGGCATCGACGCCGCCCCCGAGCTCTGGCATCGGCAGTGCCAACAACAATAACAACAATAACAATAATATCTACAGCAATAACTATAGTGGGAGTATGGCGCCAGACAGCAAGCGCAACAGTGGGTTCTGGGCCCAGGACATCGGCTGGGACTGCTGCCACGAGATCAGCAGCAAGGACGGCGAGGGCATCGACGAGGTGTTTCGGGTCATCACCCGCAAGCTGGTCGAGCAGCGCACCCGGAGAGAGCGGCAGGGCGAGGCGTCTGGGGGCAGTGCCGGTGCTGGTGCTGCCGGTGCTGGTGGTGCGCGAGCTGGTGCTGGTGCTCGTTCTGGCGCTGGTGGTGCTGGTACTGCTGGTGGTGCTGCTGCTGGCTCCTCTGCCATCCACACGCCCGGCAGCAACGGGAGCATCAGGGCCCGGTCGAGAGCCGGCCGCACCTCGGGAGACGCTGACAAGAGGCGCAGTTGGCTCAGTTTTCCGCCGGCCCTCATAGGCGATGCGGAAGACGAGGCCGAGCAGGAGGGCGGCGGCGGCCTCGACCTCACCGTCCAACGCAAGCGATGCTGCTGACCCTCTTCTTCTTTTAATATTTCTTCTTCTTCTCCTCCTCCTCCTTTTTTCCTTTCTACGTTCATTCTTCCGGGTAGTTTTGGAGTCTCAGACGGAGCACCACTGCATGGCGCATCAGGCACTCAAATTTGAATATCAGCACACACTCGGGCATCTCAGGCGCATCTCTCTCTCTCTCTCTGTTTCTCTTGCTTCTCTTTCTTTATCCTACCAGGATCCTGCATGTCTGAACCATGAGTTAGTTAGTTAGCCTGTCTAGCTGCGACTAGTTATGGGTCTGAATGATGACAATCTTTTCTACTTCGTCACTGCATCCACAGCTACCAAATATTCACACCATCCATCCAAATTTAAAAAAACACAGCCCTACCTATAATATAACTACGGAGTAACTCGCTAGCTACTCGAGATAGATAGCCCAAGATGAACGCGGAGATCGAGCTCCGGACGCAAGAACTGCCTCAGGAATCACGCCATGAAGGAGTAATGGAAGAGAAAAAGGCCACCAGGATCGCGGCCGCGGCCTTTTGCTTCCTCGTCGCCGGCGTCAATGACGGCAGCCTTGGGGCCCTGGTCCCTTATCTGCTGCGCTCCTACGGCCTCTCCTCCTCCGCCGTCGGCCTCATCTGGGGGCTCTCCTTCGTCGGCTGGCTCCTCGCCGCTCTCACCGGCAGCTGGATGCGCTCTGCAACGGGGCTGGGGGGCGCTCTCGTGGCCGGCGCCGCTGCCCAGCTCCTGGCTCACCTCCTCCGCTTCTGGGTACATCTACATCTACATCTAATACCCTATCTATACCATATACCTATACCAAAACTGCACAGTAGCTGTACGATGCTAACGTTGGTAGATGCCCCCGTTTGCTCTGTTCGCAGTGACCTTCGTCTTCGCTGCCCTGGGCCAGGGATACCAGGACGCCCAGGCAAACGTCTTTGTGGCCGGCCTCGAGGGCGCCCATCGCTGGCTGGGACTGATCCACGCCAGCTACAGCGCCGGATGTCTCGTCGGGCCTCTGCTGGCCGCTCTCGTGGCTACCCATACCGATGAATGGATGTACTTCTACCTGGTGCCGGGAGGGCTCGGCCTGCTCAACTTGCTGCTTGCCTGGTGGGCGTTCAAGGAGCACGTCTGCATCTCGATCTCATGGAGCAGCAACACCAGCCCTACTAACGACTCCAATGCTGATTCTACTACCTCTACATGGACAGAGATGAAGCTCACGCTGCAGTGTAGGCCCGTCTGGCTGCTCAGCCTGTTCTACTTCTTCTATCTCGGCGCCGCCATCACCGTCGGAGGTACAACACCGTCACCCCCCTAAATATCAAACCACAAGTCTGACTGCAACTATAACTATAGGATGGCTGGTCGAGTATCTCGTCCAGGAACGCAAGGGAGATCTCTCGCGTGTCGGATACGTGCCCACGGGATACTTCGGCGGCATCATGCTCGGCCGTCTCCTGCTGGCTGAACCGGCCCATAGACTAGGCGAGAAACCCGTGATTCTCGTCTGTTCGCTGTGCTGTTTGGCCCTGCAGATCGTCTTCTGGCGTGTCAACAATATCATCGCCGACAGCGTCGTCGTCAGCGTCTTTGGCTTCTTGTCAGGGCCTTTTTTTGCCTCGGTAACTAGTTAACTGATTCATCCTGTCTTTTCCAACCCACTTGGCTTTTATTGACAGCTTCATAGGGAATGTCCGTGGCTTCTAAGCTGATACCAACGCACATTCATACGGCTGCCCTCGGTAAGTCTCTAGCATCATTATAACTAGTTATCAGTTGTGCAAGAGATTACTTCTAACGCCAGCAGGACTCATCTTCGTCGTGGCTCAGGCTGGCGGAACGGTTTTCCCAGCAGTCACCGGCGCCATTGCCTCCAAGGCTGGTGTCAGTGTCCTGCAGCCCATCCTGGTCGGCCTCATCGCTCTCATGGGACTCAGCTGGGCCTTTGTCCCGAGCGTCGACAGGAAAAGGGATTAGCACAATCCGCCTCTCATTATATATAGGAATGGCTTGACAGACGCTCCTTGACATTCTCGTAATTATATATACAGGTTTGTTTGTATAGACATTACTAAGACCCATGCACCCCAAACCCACCTGGCATCTCCTCTGGGGTCAGCTTGAGCCATGGATCGCTGAGGATTTCTTCTGCTGTAGCTCGCTCGTCCGGATCCCACGTCAACATCCTTCGAATAAAGCGTAGGAACATCTCTTTCTCCTTCTCAGATGGGATGGTAGTGATAAATTCTTCGAGGCTGGTCTTTGGGATCGGTGCCTCGCCAATATACTTCCCTGTTTTCCAGTATAAGTTACCACCACCATTCAAACAGTAAAGACAGGGGAATAAATACCATCACCATCAAAGTACTGAGATAAAACCGGGCTTTTGCTCATCAGCAGTGGCGGAGGAGGACCAAGGTAGCCTATGTACTGTGCCATTGCTAGCGGGTACACATACTGCCTATGCTCGTGATCAATCGGGTCAAACAGATTTCGGCCTTCTATCAGTTCGAGAATCTTGTGAACTCAGTCAGTCCAACTACTCTAAGCTTGGACATCATATGTTGAATACCGTGTAAACTCACCATGATGCCAACAGACCACATATCAACGGCGAAACTCCAAGGGAGTTGCAATAGGATCTCTGGGGCACGGTAAAGATCAGGCATCCACCAGTCCCTGAACTCACCCTGGTCTTCCCCTCCATCGTCTATTACATGCCGCATCTGACCAAAGTCCGTAAGAATAGGAATACCTGTAAATTCCAGTCTAGTAGGCCGGGATTTGTAGACAATACCCGACACAGTTCCATTCTCGTCTTTAGTGGTAATAGGCACACTCGGATTTTGAGACTCCTCTTCCTCAACCTCTCTGAGGCTAGTGAAGTCATCACCGATGTCCATGAGGATGTTCTGAGGCAGTATATCTATCGTCGTCAATATCTGAATAACTAAAGTATAAATATACATCTGAAGACCTACCAGTATGCACAACGCGAGCGCCTGCATGTAACCAATTTAGCCCAAAGAATAGTCGATGGACAATTGATTTCACTAGCAGCCTAGGCAAGATGCCGCCCGGGAACTCGTCTTGCAAGGCGCGGACACTATTCCCCTGCGGCTTGGTTACAATGCAGTAATGACGACCACCAGTTACTGGACTATCAATCTCCAGGATCTCTTCGGCAAACCGTATGAAATCCACTCCTGGGTGGTTGATCTCTTTGGTTTCTACCGCAGCCGACTTCAGGTGCTTGAGCATGTTGACTTCATTGAGCACAGGGGGTATTGAAGCCCGCAGGACATTATCAGTTTGCACAGTAACCTTGAGCGTTTTATATTCTTTTGTCCTATACTTAAAGTGAGTATAAAAAATCAACAACGAAGTATTCGTTACCTAGGGGAATGCATAAACACCTATTATCTCTTGCAAGCCAAACAGTCGAGTATCCACCATAGCCAAGTTTTGCGATCACTCGAAATCGACCATTGAAGGCTTCGCCAATCTTGACGGGGTAATAGTTCTTGCGACGGTAGAATGAGAGAACCTGTTCTTCTACTGGCTCCTGCTGCGCCATCTTGTGTGTCCAACGGCGGTGGTAAGTCGATGTAGGTGATCGAATAGCGCGGCGAATGATTGAAGAAGAGCAGAATGCCGGGGATCCGAAGCGAAATCTCATGAACACACTGGCAGCCATGGTTACTCGGCTTCTTCTTTCTCTTCTTCTACCCGCTCCTGTTGCTGCTCTAGTCCTTTAATAATACCCCATTTCGAACAAAGGGGAGTGCAGTAAGTTTTACTTGCCGCCCGCCAAGCGCGCTTAGAGCTCCAAAGGGGCTGGCTTTCCTTCACGTGATGAACGACTATCCAGGCTTGGCGTTGAGGCTAAAATTAGTTGCCGCCAAGGTTTCGGCTATTTCTATTCTTATTTCATGCCATTTTTTCCTCCGCTACGCCGCACGCGTAATGAATGGACGGGGCACTCCAATTGGGGGCCCGCGGCTGCAGAACAGCCCTGATAGGAGAGATCCGTTGTCAATGCAGCCTCAAACATTTAGCTGATGGTTGACTAGTTGGCGGAGAATGGTGGTTTGCCTGCATGAACGCAAATCCTGGAACCTTAATCAAAGAAGCAGGTGAGTTCTTTCCAGACTGCTCCGCGCTTCAAGCTGCAGGCTAGTGCATTGTGACTCTTTTAGCCCCATCATTTTGATATCCGTGGGATGCATAAAGCTCAATGGCCGTCATGCTCGATATCGAGCATGGCATAGGTGGAGCTACTGCCATAGACAGTAACTTTTTGGGGGCCACATTTAGTGACTCCCCTGCATATCCCAGTACTTTGGGCCCGGCGTTACGCCGTGCTTCTGACAGCCCTTTTGACAACCTATCCAGGGAAGTTGCCCATGAAATTCATGGAGCACCAACTTTACATGCACCGTGTCGTGTTCATTCGTGGATCGATGGTATACAATAGACTCCTGAAACATAAGTGCTTCATAGTCTGATATACGCCGTTGAACCATTGGTGCTGAATGGTTTATATCCATGCGCCGATGTATCTATACTCTTCGTTGACAGGGCATGATATTCCAAATACCTGGCCTATGATGCCCTTTACAAAACCTGTAACTTCAGGGCGAAGTTGCTTATAAAAAGGGGGTTCTGCTCCGCCGTGATATCGTCCATAACAATGAGCAGCCTCCTATATCATCCCAGACAGATAATATCACTTGATCCAAGCACTTCTAATTTCCTCTTAATCATTTACCTAAGTGTTCCTTGCCATTTTCTGACATTTCATACATCTTCACACACTGCTCACTTCCTACTTATCGATTTGACGACTCCAAGATGGCTAGCAAAGCTCTGAAATACACTACTGAGCTGTTTAACGGTTGTTCACCCACATACAAGCGTCTTCTCACGATGACTGCCGAAGGAAATAACCCACATGTAGGCCGACATGTTTCCATAATCGCGAAACAATTGCTAACTACTCTGTAGGTCACGTTTCCCTTTAAAGGGATCAAGCTCCCTCGGGGCACGAAAGAACACTGTCCCTTCACTGATTTGGAAGAAGTACGCAACTCTGTTACTATCCAGTTCCTCGGCACTCCTTATGGAAACATTACGGCGCATCTGTTCAATGATGGAACTATCAAAACTTCTACAATGATGCACCAGGAGAACAACCGACGCAGGGAGCACGAAGCCAGATTGCTCGCTGAAGAAAACAAATTCCCACACCTCAACCAGACACCTCTGCGCACTCAAGCATACAACAGGAAGATGGCAAAGATTCGAAATGCACGGGACAACTCAACCTGGAGTATCATGAAGAAGCAGCTGGAGAAGGCCACCGCAGAGGAAGAGTATAGCCGGTTTCTCCAGGAACAGGCTGAGCAACGAGCCAAAGCTGCAAAGAAGTAGGGGGGTCGGGTCCTTGGACCCAATACTGTGCCAGAACAATGGGGACAAAGAGGGAGCCTATAACAGGGGCCAGAAGGTTAAAGCTATTATTCGGCAGGTCGATATACGCAACGGAGAGATATCACTGTATGTTCATGGCGGAGGAAAAGAAATGTTTCGGCTGTTCTTTTTTTTTTTT
>NW_003315192.1:0-50055 GCF_000151505.1 Trichophyton verrucosum HKI 0517 | reverse complement strand
GTAACTCTACAATTACTCTTCTCTACTCAAATCGATGTCTTGTTTTTATCCAACCGGATGGCAGACATAACTGTTGGAATGCTTCCATGGGCTCCATCCCTTCGAGCCCCTGACATGTCAGGGGCACATCTGGAATTCACGGTTCCTATGGAGCACAGCATCCACACAAGCAGGCGATCAGCCGAGCTTCGAGTCCATCTATAACGCTTCTCCATCCAACGATTGGGCAGCTCATAGACCAATCGCATGACCTAGCTGCTGTCTAGAACAAAGACCTGGCGCTGGTCGAGGATCCAACATATAGCTAGCAGTTCGCGGCGTATATAAGGTCTCCATCGACCCCGGAGTTTTGACAGCCCCCCCCCTGAATCTCCATAACTACATCTAGTCGACTCCACGACTCAGATAACTACAACTAGCAACCGACCTGGCCCCTGTCTGCTGCCATCCATGCCATCGCAGAGATAACACTAGGCCGGTGAGATAACGACCATCGCTACCCGTCGCCTCTCATACGCTGCATCCTCGCATGCCTGGCGCCGCCATCCCGCATCTCGTATCCCCAGAGCCCAGAAGAGGCTTGCAGGCGCCGAGATGCCGCTCATCCCCCCATGTAAGTATGCCATTCCTCTGCTTGTTTTCTGGATTATTCTTCCCTTTCTGCTTCTTTTTCCTTGTCTTGTCTTGTCTGTCTTGTCTGCGTCCATGGCACTCTCTGCCTGTTCTCATCCGCTTTGTTCTTAACATATAACTATCTATAGGTCGCTTCTACCCAGCCGCCGCGCTGGCAGGGACTCGCAGCCATGTCGAGCATCATGTCCCAGCCTCAGATGGACGTCCGGTCCGTGGGCAGCTGTGTCGCCGCAGGTAATCCTCGACTCAGACCATACTTACGATCGGGCAACTGACCGACTGACCCTCTTACTAGTTGTGGCCGCATATAATGACGCTGCGAAGCTGGTCAAGCGTATCCAGTCGGCCGCCCCTACTACGGCTCCGTCGCCAGTTGCTACGACTTCTCCAGATTCGCCGGCTATAGACGAAGCGAGCAATACCACCGCTCTAGCAGATCTAGGAGACTCGCTCATGCTGGGTCCGCCGATCGTACAGGGCCAGTATGAAGAGAACCTGATGCGACTGGGCAATGCATACGCCAACGGTGACCAGAACGCTCGTGAGACGCTCAAGGATGTGGTCATCAACCTACAACTGACGCTGCTGGCGACCCTGCGCATGGCGCTGCTGGATAACCTTGAGCTCGACTTTGCAGCCCTTCAGCGTGCTTCGGACGAGAGCAGAATCAGTGCGCTGGTCTGTCTCTTCCAGCTCGGCCAGCGTCTCAGCCTGGGGAGTCCATCTATGCTCCCGAAGGCTCCTCTGGCATCCAGCACATCGCCCACCAGGCCTGCTGCGTTGAGCGACCCCGGAAGCAGCAGCAGTCCCTTTGCCGGGTCTTCTTCCACAGCAGCAGCAACAGACCCCCGGAAACCACCCCCTATACCTCCCATGTCCCCCTCACGGGTGGCCTCGAACTCGATATCGTCTGCAGATCTAGGCAACCGGGTTTCGCGAGAGAGCAACTACACCAACCATCGGCCACCCAGCAGCATCAACCCCGTCTCACCACCTCTAAAACCACAGTCGAACTACCCTCCTCCTAAAGCCCCCTACAGCCCCAGTGCCGGTCATGGCCATGGTGTCAAGACACCGCCTACTCGCCTGGCCGAGTTGCAGGGCTCACAGCCCATGATCAGGGAGGAGTCAAACAGATCCGCAAGCGTATACAGCGTGCTTTCATCCAACAACTCCAGCACCAAGGGTGTCGAGGCACCAATGGACCGGTACAGATCAAATCCCAGCAGCGGTGACCCTCATATAGAACCAGACCAAAGTGCTGTGGAACTGAGCGCTGGTATCTTCTCTCGCACCTCCTCCTCCAGATCAAGTTCCAATGATCCCAGAAAGGCCCCCCACCCGGGAACAGAAAAGGTCATTTCTCAGTTATCTTCCTCGCCGGGTACGAAATCCTTACCCATGTTCAAATGGAAACCCTTCGCCCGCTCGACAGGCAGCTCTTCAAGCAAGAACAACAGCGCAGACCAACCCATGCTCCCGCCGCCAGACCTGTACCTCCCCACAGAAGAAAACAACTTCGCGGGATTCTGTAAGGGAGCCTGGCGGCTGCAGAACAGTATGAAGAACTCGTTCCGCATCGACAACCGTCCTGTAGGAATGTACATGCTTCAAAGCTCATGGCACTGTTCCAAGTGTTCCTTTGAAGGAATTGTGCAAGAATCCAAATTCAGCGGGAAAGCTCCCGTTCTATCCTCCATGCTTGGCCCGGTCAAAACGTCTATCATTCAGGGTATGCGTGTCCTCCAGATGTTTGACCAGACGGTTCATCTTCATGGACCAAGTGGGAACAGATACCGATGGATCTTCCTGGCTAAATCCCACGTTGAGTGCAAGCCTCCCAAACCAACTGATAAAGTGGTATGTGGGTTCGGATGCATATTCTGCAGTGCACAGAACCATGGGCCCGCCCCGATATATGGAAACCTAGATACATTTATGGAACATCTGCGAGAACATGGAGGGAGAGGGTACGCTTGGGATAGGAAGAAACCGAGCCAGCCGCTCTTGGACTGGACGAGGTGCATCCTTGGGCGTATTGCTGATGATTCTGAAGATTTCGATATTAATATACCCACTGTGGCAGAAGTGGGGGGTTAATATAACTATGACTTGGTTACGCTTGAAATGTCCTTATATGTTTTATGTTCCTTTTACCCGATGTCTTTATTTATACCATTGATGCGAGCGTTTTACCTGAAATTCCATTGTTGCCAAGACTCTGAGTGACTGTACATATATGCTGTTTAGTGAATCCAAGGAAACCATATGTCACTAACAGAGTATCTCAGCGTACAAGTTCAATACTTGCTATTATTGTATTAGAATGAACGTCAACATTATGTAGATCATGACAGATGCAGCTGATACAGCCTATGCAAGGGGGGAGAGGACAGCAAGGAGCAAATATTAACAACCACCAGGGGAAAGGGAACCAGCAAAAACCTTCCTGGAAGAACCTTGATCTTGAAAATAAACGAATGTACCATGAAAACCACACCGATGTAGCAAGTGCATTTACATAACAACACAGCAGCTGTTCTGCTTCTTGGCCTGGCCATAGAACATCTTGCTCTGTGCGCTTAGGCCGTCACTCTTTGCAACACTGGTAAACCGTTAGATCCATGACTGCTCCAAAGTATATACTGTCGGAAGGAGAAACTTACAGGCTGTCAATCTTCTCCCCTCTCTCCAGAACACTTTCAATAGTCTTATGCAAGACGATCTTAGTCTCATCCAGCTCCTTTTGAATCTTCATGATGCTGTCTGCCTGGGTGGGGTCCTGGTATTTAACAATATACTCCTTCAACTCCGGGAAGTCAAGGGGGCCGCTTATTTCCTTGCCAATAAAGGATGTCCGGGGGTGCTTGACGAGGAACTCATCGACAATCTTGGAAAGAAGCTGATGGGCGACGAGAGCAGGGTAGTCTGCGTCCGAAATGATGACGCCCGCTATGCCTTCGGACCGGCCGTAGACGTGAAATGTGTACGATTTCTCTTCGATGTCCTGTCGCTGACCGGGACGTGTGCGTTCGGCAACTGTCTTGCAGAAGAGGGTCATAAATTCACCGTAGCTGTAGGCCCGGATATTGTTAGCTGGGGCTGAAGACTGGAGGCGTAGCTAGTAGGGAGGGTGGCACACTTGTCCCTGGTGAAGCGGGAGAAGCTGCTAAGGTCCATTTCACGGCATAGCTCGACGGCGGGCCGGTCTTCGTTCCGCAGAATCTAGAAGACTCATCGTCAATATAACGTCTGGGAATCTGGGTTTGCTTCTTCTTCACATACTCCGATATAAAAGAGCTTCATGTTAACGGTGTAGTTGTTTCCAGGGGGTGCGGGTGCTTCGGTGTGTGTTTATGACGGAGGTTTATGCAGCCAAAAAGAGCGGACGAGATATTATCAGCCGTTGAATAGTCCGTGAACAAGATAGTCTCAAAACGAAGATAAGGCCAAATCAGTTTAACTGCACTCGACCTCGAGTTGTTGCTGCTGTTGTCTGTTGTCTGTTGTCCGTTGTTGTAGACACGGAGAGGCGTTCTTCAGGCTGTCGCATTTCCAGCAACGGCCCCCCGGATTATGTAAGCTGGGGGCCGTGGGAGTCACAGATACATATTCATTTCTTTTTCGGACTTCATCTCCTCGACTACATCTTCGTCCTTGCATCTTTGTTGGCATTGAAGAAGTCTTTCTTTTTTTATATACGGAGTACTGCTAGAAGAATAGATAGATCGGTGTATTTGACGCTCGTTTATTGTTCACCATGTCGGCCGATCTAACGCCAGAAGAGAGACAGTGGCTCGACCAGCTGACTGCCATGCGGCAGGAGATAGAGAAGCTGAATCTGCCAAACGAGCCTGATTCAGTTCTCTATGGCTCGGATTTGAATCTGAGCGATGATGACTTCTCCTCGCAGCCAGGGTCATCCGACGATATCTGGGACTTGATCAGTGACAGTGGTGAAAGCGACGAATTTGACGATATCAATGGAGTGGCTCTGCCTGTTGACTCATCCCACGATGAGCAGAAGCAGGAACATGACCGTCGATGGCTCGCAAAGAAGTGTGAATCCATTGCTCAGCTTAAGGAAGGCCTCAGTGGGCCTGATTTACAGCAGCAGATAGAGGCTCTTCTCGCCTCTGATATGTCTTCAGATGAACTCCAGATTGCTTTGGCGGAAGTCATTGGCTTTGATGAGCTAGATTTTGTCATCGAACTGCTATCTCATCGTCGGGAGGCTCTTTCAGGGCCTACTATACCAGATTCTCAGCCTACTTCGGCTATTGGGCGACTGCAAACCCGGGCAGAGAGGGAAGAGGCCCTCCGCCGACAGGACTATGAGCATAAGCATGCACAGCTTGCGGCAAAAGTCGACCGTGAAGGACCGCAGTATCCCCATGTTTACAAAACTTATCAGGCTGGGAACACACTGTCTGTAAATGGTCGAAAATATGGACTTCCCGTTGGGACTATCCATAGAGAGGAGCCCCTCTATACTGAATACGCCGTCCCCGCATCAAAAGTCGGAACCCTTGGGGCTGGTCACAGGCTTGTCCCAATATCAGAGATGGATGCCCTCTGCCGGGGCACATTTCCGGGATATAAGTCCTTGAATCGTATGCAGAGTTTGCTCTACACTGTTGCATATAAAACTAACGAAAATATGCTTATATGCGCACCAACGGGAGCTGGTAAGACTGATGCCGCTATGCTCACCATCCTCAATGCCATAGCTAGACACACTACCCCAAGTCCACTGGAAGACCCCGAAGCTACGGATTTTGTTGTGCAAATCGAGGATTTCAAAATCGTCTATGTCGCTCCAATGAAAGCTCTCGCGGCTGAGGTGACAGAGAAACTAGGCAAGCGTTTGGCATGGCTTGGGATTCAAGTCAGGGAACTCACCGGAGATATGCAATTGACTAAGCAAGAGATTGTACAGACTCAAATTATTGTCACTACCCCTGAGAAGTGGGATGTGGTCACAAGAAAGAGTACTGGAGACACTGAGCTAGTCCAGAAGGTTAAACTATTGATCATCGACGAAGTTCACATGTTGCATGATGAGCGTGGTGCTGTGATTGAGTCTCTCGTAGCCCGAACTCAACGTCAAGTCGAAAGCACACAATCCTTGATTCGGATTGTTGGGCTTTCTGCAACCCTCCCTAACTACCTGGATGTGGCAGATTTCCTCAAAGTCAACCGCATGGCCGGTCTCTTCTTTTTTGACGCTTCCTTCCGCCCAGTTCCGCTTGAACAGCATTTCATCGGAGTGAAGGGAGATGCTGGCTCCAAGAAATCCCGAGATAACCTAGACAAAGTCTCATTCGAAAAAGTAAGGGAAATGCTTGAAGCGGGCCATCAAATCATGGTTTTCGTCCATTCCCGAAAGGACACAGTCAACACTGCTCGCCTTTACGCAAAAATGGCCATGGATGAGCAATGTAGTGATTTGTTCTCCCCTGTGGATCATGAAAATTACTCTCAGGCCTTGAAAGATCTTAAGGGTACCCGTGCTCGAGAGTTAAGGGATCTAGTACCCAAGGGAATGGGCACACATCATGCCGGTATGTCGAGATTGGATCGAAACTTGATGGAGCGCCTGTTCTCTCAAGGTGTTATCAAAGTTCTGTGCTGTACAGCAACTTTAGCTTGGGGTGTAAACTTGCCAGCCGCCGCTGTCATTATCAAAGGAACCCAGATATACAGTGCTCAGGAAGGAAAATTCATCGACCTTGGAATTCTGGATGTCCTCCAAATATTTGGTCGAGCTGGTCGACCTCAATTCCAAGATACTGGTATTGGCTTCATATGTACCCCTCAGAGCAAGCTACAGCATTATATATCCGCCGTCACCTCTCAGGAGCCCATTGAGTCTAGGTTCTCCCGCAAATTGGTGGACAACCTGAATGCTGAAATAGCGTTAGGTACCGTCACTTCGGTCACTGAAGGTGTTCAGTGGCTCGGATACTCTTATCTGTTCGTTCGAATGAGACGGAATCATTCTGCCTATGGTATAGAATGGAGTGAGATTCGTGATGATCCTCAACTCGTTCAGCGGCGTCGCGACCTTATTATAAAGGCCGCCAAAGTACTTCAAAAGAGCCAAATGATCATATTCAACGAAAACACCGAGGAATTACGTGCAAAAGACGTGGGACGAATTGCAAGCCAATACTATGTCCTTCAAACCAGCGTGGAAATTTTCAATTCCATGATGAACCCTAATGGTAGTGATGCTGATGCCATGAAGATGATTAGTATGAGTGGTGAGTTCGACAATATTCAGTCAAGAGATAATGAATTCAAGGAGTTGGACAGATTACGAGAAGAAGGTCTACGAACTGAGGTCGAAGGAGCAAACGATACTGCCCATGCAAAGACCAATATTCTTCTTCAGTCTTACATCTCCAGAGCTAGAATTGAAGACTTTGCTCTTGTCTCGGATACCTCATACGTTGCTCAGAACTCTGCCAGAATTTGTCGGTCACTTTTTATGATTGCATTAAATCGACGATGGGGTTACCAATGCCAGGTCCTGCTATCGACCTGTAAATCCATTGAGAAACAGATTTGGCCTTTCCAGCATCCATTCCATCAATTTGATTTACCGCCAACCATTTTGAAAAATCTTGATGAAAAGTTCCCTGCCTCGTCTATTGAATCAATGAGAGAGATGGACACCGCGGAACTCGGCCAGCTCGTTCATAATACGCGCATGGGCGGGACTTTGAAAAAGCTACTTGACAACTTCCCAACGTTGAGTGTTGATGTTGAAATATCACCCCTTAACAGAGATGTGCTTCGTATTCGACTCTATCTCTATGCAGACTTCCAATGGAACACCCGGCACCATGGCACATCAGAGCCATTCTGGATATGGGTAGAGAATTCGGAGACTGCAGAAATATACCACCACGAATACTTCATACTGAACCGAAGGAAGCTCCATGACAGTCAGGAATTGAATTTCACTATTCCATTGACAGACCCTCTACCAACCCAGATATACGTTAGAGTGATCTCAGATAGATGGCTTGGTGCTGAAACCGTTGCCCCAGTTTCATTCCAGCATCTTATTCGCCCGGATACGGTAAGCGAGTATACAGATCTCCTCGAGTTGCAACCTCTGCCAATAACGTCTCTGAAGAATCCTTCGCTTGAGCATGTATATGGGAAGAGATTTGACTACTTCAACCCAATGCAAACCCAACTTTTCCACACACTCTACCATACCGATATGAACGTCCTTCTAGGATCCCCAACCGGAAGTGGGAAAACTGTAGCTGCAGAGTTAGCTATGTGGCAGAACTTCAAAGATAAGCCAGGATCAAAAGTCGTTTACATTGCTCCCATGAAAGCGCTTGTGCGAGAACGTGTCCATGACTGGAGAAATCGGCTTGCCACACCCTTGGGCTTAAAATTGGTAGAATTAACTGGTGATAATACCCCTGACACAAGAACTATCAAAAATGCAGACATCATCATCACCACACCAGAGAAGTGGGACGGTATATCTCGAAGCTGGCAAACAAGAGGATACGTTCGCCAGGTTGGATTAGTTATTATTGATGAAATCCACCTTCTTGCGGGTGAACGTGGTCCCATCCTGGAAATAATTGTTTCCAGAATGAACTACATTGCATCTCAGTCCAAAGGCTCTGTTAGATTAATGGGCATGTCTACTGCTTGTGCTAATGCTCGCGACCTTGCAGACTGGCTGGGAGTGAAGAAGGGCTTATATAACTTTAGACACTCTGTTCGTCCGGTGCCTCTGGAGATATTTATTGACGGTTTTCCAGAGCAAAGGGGCTTCTGTCCCTTGATGCAGTCGATGAACAGGCCAACTTTCCTTGCAATCAAAAATCACTCGCCTGATAAGCCTGTGATTGTATTTGTGGCATCTCGACGACAGACACGCCTTACAGCAAAGGATCTAATCAATTATTGTGGGATGGAAGATGATCCTCGAAGGTTCGTTCACATGTCTGAAGAAGACCTGGAACTCAATATGTCCCGAGTTAAAGATGCAGCACTGAAAGAGGCCTTAAGCTTCGGAATTGGCCTCCACCATGCAGGTCTTGTTGAGTCGGATCGACAGTTAGCCGAAGAGCTCTTTGCTAATAACAAAATTCAAATACTGATTGCGACCAGTACACTGGCTTGGGGTGTCAATTTACCTGCTCATCTAGTTGTGGTAAAAGGAACTCAATTCTTTGATGCAAAAGCCGAGGGATATAAAGATATGGATCTTACCGATGTGCTCCAGATGCTTGGACGTGCGGGCCGTCCGCAGTTCGATACTTCGGGTATTGCTCGTATTTTCACCCAAGATGCAAAGAAAGCATTCTACAAACACTTCCTTCATACCGGATTTCCCGTGGAATCAACATTGCACAAAGTCCTAGATGACCATTTAGGGGCAGAGGTCAGCTCAGGAACTATCACAACAAAACAAGATGCCTTAGATTACTTGACCTGGACATTCTTTTTCCGAAGATTGCATAAGAATCCGTCATACTATGGCCTCGAGATATCCGCTGAAGAACACAATTCAGCTGCGGCCCGGGAGATTGTGTCTGAGTTCATGGTTGAACTAGTTGACAAGTCACTTGGGGCGCTTGCGGAATCCTCTTGTGTCTTGTTTGACACAGCCACTGGATTTGTCGACCCAACTCCTTATGGAAAGATAATGAGTTACTACTACATATCTCATAAGACTGTTAGATACTGGATGACGCATGCTAAACCCGATCCCACGTTTGCTGATGCTTTGGGATGGATGTGTTCCGCCACAGAATTTGATGAGCTCCCCGTCCGGCACAACGAAGACCTCGTCAATGCGGAACTTGCAAAGAACCTGCCACTGCCTACCACAGCAATCAGTGACCATTTACCGCTTTGGGATCCTCATATCAAGGCGTTCCTGTTGATCCAAGCGTTCATGTCTCGTGTTGAACTTCCAATTTCAGATTATGTTGGTGACCAGACGTCAGTCCTTGACCAAGGCATCCGTGTTATCCAAGCCTGTATAGATGTGCTTGCAGAGCTAGGCTACCCTAAAGCTTGCTCGATGATGATGACGCTACTTCAATGTATCAAATCAGCACGCTGGCCAACCGACCACCCGCTGTCAATATTGCCCGGCATTGAACCCGATAGCGTGGCTGATGGTAGCATCAATGCTAGCAAGCTTCCACTGTCGCTTACGAAATTGGTAGTTATGCCAAACCCTGCGATATCTCGTATGCTGGACGCCATCGGTCTTGACCAACTTCTTGCTTCACAGTTTTCAAGGACAGTGCCCATGCTGCCGAATCTTGATGTGTCAATCGCAGATTTGACTCTTGACGGATTGACGGTTGTCTTAAGACGGAAATCTAAGGAATCGGACAACCAGAGACAACCACGTTCTCATGGAACAGATGGATACAGAATCTATGCTCCGCAATTCCCCAAGCCACAGACCGAAGGATGGTTCGTTCTCGTGACGGCAGCCAAGGATCAGAGCAAAGGAAGAGAGGAGTTGCTGGCCTTGAAGTGTGTTTCGTTATCACCGCCGGCTTCGGGAACCCGAGGAGCTGGTCCCCGTGGCAAATTAAACGGAGATTCTTCTACCAGGACAAAGGTCCATTTCTCAGGGGACATTGAGTTTGGAAGCATGGATGAAGTCAAGGGTAAGGTGAGGGTGAGGGTCATTAGCGATGCGTATATCGGGATGGAGTGGACGGTTGCCGGTTAGCTTAGACGAGGATGAACGCACGGAAACAGCTCCCGATCCAAACCCGTGGCATGAACGGAGAGCGCATCACCTCAGGGAGTTTGATAATAATTAAAAAAGCCGTTTAAAAAGCGCCGATCCCAAGACCTGGACCCCCGGCTAATTGTCTGGATAATAGCTGTTACCTAATACATTGAAGCATCGATTGCCTGCTCCATCCGAGCTATCTGACAATCTGAAGCAAAGAGTAGATCAACCCATGAACAGCTGTGCATATCTCCCGTCATGCGTGTATGAGGATCCCATAATAAAATCAACCTAACTATAATAGTTACTTTACCCTGGCATCTTAACAAGTGCTGTTTATCTGTTGGGAATAAAAGGGGGGAGGCGATCTTTCCATCCAGCATCGATCCTAGGCGAGGATACCAGCAAGATCGTTGGATGTGCCCCTGGAACCTGGCCAAGGGTCGAAGATTAAAAGCTAATAGGAGCTCGTTCATGCTTTCGGAAGGGAACAGACCGGGCGAGTTGCTGGGCTTCTTGCTTCGTTTTCGTCTTTGCTCTTCTCCGGGGAAACCCTGCATGTCTTCCTTCGAGGGATGATCAAGTGAGTCGGACTTCGTATTTACGTCAATGCATGGAGGTGCATGATCACTGTCGACCTTTATGCCCAATGCGGAGCCCCCCTATGGACCTGATATGGATATACGAAGTGCATGCATGTAATGTGGAAATGACAAAAATCTAAAAGGGTTCTATATTTTAGTTATACTCCAAACATCCTGCCATGATCGCTATAGATACTCCACAACTAAACAAAATGCATTGAAGGAACAAGAAAATGGATTGAAACCTGAAGTCACCCCTGACTCCATCTCCGGGCATTGAATATTGCAGGAAACAAGGGCTCGTGTGAATCATGTATATGTACTCCGTATATATGGAAGACAAAGGAATGGGAAATGGGAAATCTACGGAAGCGGGACGGGGCCTGGATCGCCGGGTACCGGGCCGAATGGTGATGTAGGGGGGCATGACGATTTTGACAAGGGGATGAGGTGTCAATGTATAGAGAGATGGAATATAGGGTGGGATATAATGATAGGATTTAAGCGAACGCGAGATTAGAAGCAAAAAGGGCGCATGCAGAAGAGTGCCAGCTGACAATGCGGTGTATGAAAGAAAAAGGGGGTAAAACATAGCGATATGTTATATGATTCTCGCGTAGCTGAGAAAGAACGAAGAGAAGCGGTAAGAGTGGTCAGGAGGCGTGATATTGAATGGAGGAAAAAAAAGAGAGAGACTAGGCGTTCTCGATCAAAGCGTTTCTAGACTTTGCATAGCGATGGCCAGGTTGAACCGCCAGCTGGGCTGGGATACCTGCGCGCTTTTCGACAAATCGCTCA
Source organism: Trichophyton verrucosum HKI 0517 (assembly GCF_000151505.1). Taxonomy (NCBI): domain Eukaryota; kingdom Fungi; phylum Ascomycota; class Eurotiomycetes; order Onygenales; family Arthrodermataceae; genus Trichophyton; species Trichophyton verrucosum. The sequence goes on along the minus strand of NW_003315192.1, from coordinate 38,295 downwards.
CCAGGTCGGAGGAAGCCTGTTCTTGCACCGACGGGGACTAGAATCTTTTTCTGTCCCTTACTTACGGATACGGAACGTGCGATTGAGATTTGAGCTGTATGGATATCACTGTGTAGGTCGTCGGACATTGAGTCTATGGATAGACTTTGCTTGTGACCCGACTTTGAAGGAGGGCAGGAAGAAGCTGTCTTGGGCCTGAGGGAATCGACACGGGGGTGCGCAGTGTAGTCATGGTTTGTGATGCTGTTTTGAGGAGGTGTTGATGGATGGATGATTTGAGGGATGGATCCGTTCAGTTGCTCGCCGGGTTCAGAGAGGTTACTGCTCGGAGTCGGACTCAGCAGCGGATAGCGGTTCTTTGGAGGTTTGTGTTCATTCCTTTTGTTCTGAGCCGGTGTCACCATCTCCCAATCTGGTTCAACCAGCTTGACCGGAGGATTGACCTGTAAACGCACTGGGTTGAGGTATTCTTCATCATAGCTTGTAGGTGAATACAGCGACCCATCGCTGGCATCATCCGCGTTTGGAAAAGTGGGAGGCTGTAAATCTCGAGGAGAATCTAGCCCACCTCTACCACCATCATGGCCCCAGCGTTCAAAAAGAGCCTTATGCGGAGACGGGTGAGTGTTTGACCGCTTTTGGCGTGGTGATTGGCGAGGAAGACAATATGATCCTAATATTTTGGACTGCTTATCTGTTGGAGTGGACGGGAAAAGTGAAAAAACTGGTGACCTGGCAGGCCCAGGAGAAGTAGCACGTCTTGGAGGAGGTAATGGGCCATCATCTTCCTGCAACAGATTAAAAATGACAAGCTTTAGTAGCTGCTAGGGGGGAAAGGGGTATGGTATGAGTATACTCACCTCCTTGTCAGGAATTTTTAGCTTGTTCAGTGCCCTACTCCGTCTGGCCAGTAGAGATGGTGCATTATTATCGATCAGCCCGCCAAACATGACACTATACCTCTCCATTTCAATGCTGGGTATATCCACTGAAAGGAAAGGCGAGCCGCTGGGGGTAGTCTGGAGAAGATCCGGTGCTGATTCAGGTTCATCTGCTGTTGTGTTCCAATACCTTCTTATCTCGGCGTTCTTGACTAGTTTAGCTGGAGTCCTCTTTCGAGCTTGCTTAGGGGATTCTTCGGGTGAAGAAGATCGGCCTGACGATGGACACAGGTCCAGATGAGGCCTACTGACTGGATCTGAGCCGTTGGCAGTGCGTTGGCGTTGATGACGATGGTGGGCGCTCTGACGAGCCTGAGATCTCGAGTCTATGCTTGTCTTTGACGAGTTCACGGCATCCATTGAGTTTGACGGGTACTGGTTGCCAATGTATACCTGAGGCTGGAAATTGGGGCTCTTTGCAGGGCGAAGAGGTTTGTCATTGACCTGGACCTGGTAGAAGAACTCGTTTTGCGGGGACTCGACCTGTTTTGCACGGAACAGGCCGCCGAACTTCTTCCATTTACTAGGTTTCCGCTGCAGTGGCTTTTTGGCAGTGACTGTGTTTGAAATTGTGCTTGACACTGTGCTCGGGGCCGTGCTGGCACGGGGCTGCATCCGGCCACCGCTGCCCGTGTGTACTTCCCTTTTACCTGCACTTGTTGGGGCACTTTTGGCGGCGATAGAAGACAACGGAGTGATTCTTGTAGTGGGTGGTACGGGGAACAAGTCCACGGTTGGGCTGCTCAGGGCAACCCCGATCATCTCATTCCATCGAGGGTCCTTGTTGGGATGTATGGAGCGAGCTTGTCCTCCGCGAAGGGGCAAACCTTTGTCTGCAACCGGACTCAATCGCTTTTGCGCATATGTTCCAGCACTGCGACTGCGGTTGGCGGCGGCGGTGTTACTTCTTCTAGGCTCCCGTAGAGAGCCATTATTTGCTGGACTGTGCACATTATCAGGAACGTTGTAGGCCGCTGCACGTTGGTGGTGCAGGTTGCTGGGCCGTGGCGATTCGTGGGGCTGCTGTTTGGGTGTCCCGGTGGTCGTGTGAGCCCTTGGTCTTGATGAGACAGTCTGCTTCCCCATATCGTCACTTAGTTATCCAGCATAGTAGTACAAAAACATGTACACACAGAGTCTGGTCTGCTAAATTATATTGGTGGTCATGAAAAGAAAACCAGCTTGACAGCAGTTGGCCGGGTATATAAACAAGTTCAAATAGGCAGTAAGTAGTAATAGATATCTAACAGTAAGAAAGCACTGGTACTGGCAATTACCCAAAGCCTGGGACCGGCAGAGCCAGGAGGGAAAACCGTGGGGTTTAAAGCGAAACACAGGAAGTAAAGAAAAGGTAGAAGAGACGAAACCTGCTTAACATGCGCTGTTAAGAGACGGGAAGGGATTCAATTAAAGCAATTTGCTTATATTGATATGAGGCAGCCTCCTGAAACAAGGGCTAAAAAGGTTCATTTAAAGATGGAGACCGACGGAGTCAGCCTGTGGGGAGGAGGCTAGGAACATAACGGGAGCGCGGCCAGGGACAGCGTTTCCGTTAGCCAAAATAAGAAATAAGAAATCTCACTCCCATGGTGCTCTGCGATTTTACTGGAGTTGAACGATGCCGTCAACTGCACTAAAATGCTCCATCCCTTCGTATCGAGCAGGCAGACTCTCCCGATCGATGGGCCATCAACAACAAAACAAAAAAAAAGACGATGGAGAAAGGAGGTTAAAACAGAGAAGTTCGACTAGCACGAGCTAGTCGGATCCCTCACAGGCCTAATCTCTTTTAACTCGGCTGATGCTTCTGCGCAGCTTAAATAACCGCAAACTCGCATTGATGTTGGCTGGCGACCCGTCAAGCTAACTGCTGGTCGGTGAGGTGGTCGACCAGTGAGGAGCGTACCAGCCAGGCCGGGATCCCAGGGTGCGTCAAACACGAAGCCATGACCGGCCGACAACGAGGAGGGAGGAAAAAGAAATTCGCTTCCATGAGGCGGTTAGCCATGATGTGCATATCGACGCCGGCGTTCCCTGTTCATTTCGATGCCATCTTGGCCATATTTAAAAAGCTGAAGCTGCAGATTGCTGATGCTTCTGTTTGCTTCTGTGCTGCTTCTGTGCTGCTTCTGTGTTGCTGCTGCTGCTGTAACCGCGGGCCTTCAGCTGTTTCGTTTCACCGGTAGGCACCCGCGACGCCGCGCTGAGGTGTAATAGGGCGACGCTGCATCTCGCTCCCCGACGATATCAGGCCCTGCATCTGTCTGCGTTTCTTGTTGTCTGGCCGGGGGATCCGTGGCGTCTGGTTGAAGATTGCAGGGCTGCCGGTACCTCCACCACCACCGCCGCCAGAAGACGAGAACGACGGCCGGGAAGACTGCTCTAGACCTGGAGATGCCGCCAGCCAGCCATCGATTCTGTCTGCAGATGTCACTGCTGCTGCTGCTGATGTTGTAGTAGATGTTATAGTAGTTGTAGTAGTTGTAGTTGTAGCAGTTGTGGTTGTTGACGTCGAAACGTAGCAGCGACGCCGCCCCCACTTTCGCCCTGAGTAAGAAAGTAAATAACTAGAAAAATAAAATAAAAATAAAATAACAACATCCCACCAACAACGCAGGCAAACTCACCGACAACCTCGACATCGCCGGCTTCGTCCTTCGCACCGCACACTGCGCAACAGCTATCCGCACTGCTCAGCCGCTCACAGACGCTGCTCTGCTTCTATCGCTGCTGCAAGGCTCGCCCCCAACGACCTCCAGCAGCATCCGCCATCGCCGTCCGACCTCCCGCTGGCCACCCCGCCGTCACCTGTTCAGCAGCAACCCACCGCACACAGATAGGCATCACCAAGCATCATGTCCTGGCAAGGTATGTCTGCTGCCGGCTGCTTTCTCCGTCGTGTATGCGTGTAGAGACCTGCTAACTGTCGTCGGCAGCATACGTTGACAGCAGGTACCTGGGCCCCCGCGTCTCCCTGATCTATCTATATGATATATGATGCCAGATCGGCTAGAGCGTACATCTAACACCTTTGACTCTGCAGCCTTGTTGGCTCCGGCAACATCGACCAGGCCGCTATTTTCGACAAGGATGGCACCAGCGCATGGGCTACCTCTCCTGGTTTCAAAGTATGCTTTTTTCCGCACTGGCTTTGCTGTCTGCCTGTCTGTCTCGTTGCTTCTAGTCTGACTAACTCGACCCTAGGTGAGCCCCGAGGAGATGAAGGTTATAATAGATTCGTTCTCGGCCAGCGATAATATAAAGGATATACAGACCAACGGCTTCCACGTCGGCGGAGAGAAGTTCTTCACTCTCAGGGCCGATGACAGCAGAGTCTACGGCAAGCTTGTACGCATTCACCTCTTTAACTCCGAATTCCGTATACTTACAGCATCTTAGGGGAAAACCGGCATCGTCATCGTCAGGACTAAGATGGCCCTCCTCCTTGCACACTACCCAGAGACCGTCCAGCCGGGTGCCGCCACCAACACCGTAGAAGCCCTGGCAGAGTACCTCAAGGGGGTGGGCTACTAGAACAGGACACGGTTGTCCCTTTTGTTTTTTACCCCCACATACATCCTCCCAACACACCAACCAACAAACCTCTGGATCTGCCAGACAGCTTGATCCCTCTCTCATTCTCGTGAAGAAAAAGAAAAGGAGAAGACAGCCTGGTACAAATGTCTGCGGTTTTCCATTTCTTGCATATAATTTTGTTTTTCTTCTTTTGTATGAGATACCATCTTAAGGGATTCGTCATCAGGAAAAGAAAGAGAGAGAAAGCAAAACCACTGTACATTCCCTCGATGAATGGCATCTAGTTCCAACTAGCCCGTTTTATCATCTCGGTTCCATGTCAACTCCGCTATTCTTTTTTTTATATCTCGTCGAGAATGGTAGGTCCTCATGAATCAGTGGGTATTATCATGAACTGCTATAATACATATATTATATACAGTAGTATTATAAGAGGCCACCGTTACCGTGGCCGCTCACCTCTGTATATTAAAGACGGTTTGTCCATCCAAAGACGTGCCCGTCATTTTATACTGGCAGGTCCTGGTTTGGCCTTCTTCCTCCCATGGTACCCAGCCAGACCAGTGCCTGTCTCAGATACGGCCCTACCACCGGTATGCTGCCCACGAATCCGCCGAGAGTGACCAGGAAATCACCAAAGAGGACAAAGAGGCCGTATAGCTCGACACAGAAGCCTATCAGAGGCCAGCGGAAGAGGATAAGAAAGATACCCAGGGCGAACGTGACTGTTCCCGTGAGCTTTTGTCGGCGCGCGAAGAAGGCGAGCGTCTTTTGCGGTCCGAGTATGAGGGGTAGGCCGATCAAGAAGAGGATCTATTCTCGTTAGACACGAAAGGTCAAGGTAAGTAGACGAGAGGAATCCAGGAATCCCTACATTTCCCATAGCAAGTCTACGAAACCGTTAGCAAGCCGAGGATAGACAAAAAAGAAGAGACGAATAAACACCTACAGTGATCGATCAAAAAACATGAGAATCCCCAGGAAGAGGAATAGACTGCCTGTGATTGCATGCCCGTGTCAGGTCCCAACAGCCTTCAAGCGTATATACTTGGGGAGTCAATGCAAAGCTCTCTCACCTACCGCCAGAGCAGAACACCACCCCAACCTCTATACATCATCATCATCACAGTCAGTCGGTCAGTTACACCACACGCCCGTGCTTTTAACGCTTTTGTTCCGATACCAAACACTCACTCTGGGTATCTGTCAGCCACATGGACGGCATGGCTGCGGCTCTCCTGTCTGTCCCCTTGTAACGAAGTAGACAATCCTCAGCTCCAGCTCCAGATCTAGCTTCAGATCCAGCTCTCTTCCACCCCCAGGTATATATGTAGAGCTATCCCGGGCCGTATAACCGAACAGGCGATCGACGAGATGAATCGGCGGGCGCGGACTGATCAGACACCCTCTTAACTTAGTTGGCAGCGACGTAATGAATTATCCGCCGGTCGAGATCGAGCTGCACATGTACGTACTTAACTGATAGGCCTGGCGCTGGTATTATGGGATTCTATCAGCCGGGGGAACAAGCTCATGAAACGCCCAAACACTCCACCAGCGACACACCACCACGATCTTCCGGGAGGGATCAGGGAAGAGGAGGACTAAGGACTCCTCTCATGGCGCTCCACTTACCTTGCCGGCGAGAGATTGATATAACCTGCAGTCTTAATTATCCGCAGCTTGCTTGTAGCGGGAGGGAGAGGTTCCAGAGAGGCCAGATAGCTTGTTAACTAGTTAGTTAGCTGGCCAGGAGGAATCAAGTAAAGTGGTTGGCTGGGCCGGGATCGCAGCAGGGAACGACAGCTTGGGCGGAGCTCCAGTCCTAGCATCCCCTGAAGCAGCCTGGCATGAGATCCGTCGTAGCGAGGAGTCGTCTTTCGTCTTTTTAATCAATATCAAACGCCGATTTTCTGTCGAGCCGAAAGTCGATTTTATTTATTTTTCATTTTATTTATTATTTTATTATTTTATTTTTCTATTTTCTAGATCATCCCGCGCTAAACCCCTTTTGGCTGCTCGCACTTCGTTATTCTTCAACATCGAAAAAACTCGACAGGAACAACAGCGACGACAGCGAGATGTCAGCCTGAGATCAACGTCAAAAGAAGTGCTGCAGAGGGTGGACAGTCGACCTCGCAGCGAAAGAATGCAGCAAGTCCAAAAGCTAACCGCGTAATTCTATTCAAAGCTACCATACACACACTCACGCCATGGCCACAGTGTCTCCTTGACACTGTAACTGACCTCCCTTCTCTTCCATGGGAGGACGGTATCCGTCAATAATAAACTGTTCTCGGACAGGGCGCAGAGAAAAGCAGCCTGGCAGGAGGTGCACACTCGCTGTGGCCTCTCCAGGTCTGGTGGTCCCGATTAAGCCGGAGCGTTATTCTGAACTCGTCTCGAAAGGGGCTGCGTGGATGGATAGGGCTTGACTTTGTGGGCCGAACATGTATCTACACTGGCACCTGGGCGTGATACTCCCCTATCGCAGCGATTAAACTTGTTGTAGGAACACTCCCGTAGGTGAATTGCTTTATTTGAGGACGGTGTGAGCTCCTCGGGCTTCGAGGTAGTTCTCCGCGACTCCCGGGCCCAACGACCTAATCACGCCAAAGACCTCCTTGTTATGGTACCGTAGTCGCGTCTTCGGGTCGGTGTAGGGAGCCGGGAGGCCCGTAATGTCGCAGTATCGTTTCTGATGGCCGTGCAGGGACGGAGCGGCGTCGATGTTGGTGTATGTCACGGCTGGCCCCGAGGGGGCACCGGCTCGGAAGTTCTTCTCCAGCACCAGAGTCGACAGGCTCTGCGCGGCCTGGGCAATATTGGGCTGCTTGATGCTGCCTTGCTGCTGGTGTGCGTGGGCAGCGGCTGTCGAAGCTACCATGGGCGTCTGCGCTCCCTCTGCTGATCCCACGCCAGTCCCGACAGCCGAGTTGGTGCTCATGGCAAAGGGGGTAGAGCTGCCGCTGTTCGTCTGGCTGGCAACTGCAGAGGCCTCCCTCCGCGACGTCTCGGACAGGATCTGCTTGACGTTCTTGTTGCGGCGTGCGGATGGCTTCCAGTTGGGGTTGCGGAAGGGCTTTGGGAGGCGCGCGATGTCGAGCTCGTCGAGCAGTCTCTGGTGCGAGTCGTCCTGTACTGCAGCTGGGGGCGCCATCTCTGGTCACTTTTGAGGTATCCTCGTTGGTATTCTTGCAGCTGTTCCTGTCGATGTCGCTGTCGATGCCGTCGCTGTCGCTGTAGAAGTTGATGTCGCTAATAATGTTCGATGCCTGGGTTGATAGAAGATGCAAACAGAGCAAACTTGGCCAAAAGAGGCAACTTTTGTTTATCTTTCTACTTTATTTACTTCAACTTCAACTTCTTTGCATCTTTTTATAGATATTGATTTCATCGTACGAGAAAGAACAGAATTAGATGCTGGTTGGGTGCTATCTGGACGGCGGGATACCATGGTAAGAGATGCTCTCTTGTGTATCTACGGACTCCTGCTTAACTAGTTACCTGCTTCCAGGAGAGCCCACACGAGCACCAACAAAGCCAGCTGCTGGCGCGCATCATCACCAACGTTGTCAGTAGACAGACTCCCGTCTGGAGGATGCTGATGCTGATGCTGACGGCCCTTGCAGGAGAAGCTCAATGAAGCCATCACCGTGCTGAACAAGGGACTCCAGGTACTCCTCCTTGGTTGCCTGCGTTGCTCAAGGGGAAGCAGACGGCTGACAGCATGATAGGAGGTCAACGTACAGAACATGAACGTCGAGCTGGTCGCGCAGATGTTCAAGAATTACCAGTCGAACGTCCTGTTCCATCTTGAAGGTCTGTCTGGGTCTTTTTTTGCCTGATAGTCGCATGGCTGACGGGAGTACTATAGCTACCGAGAACCTGAAGGACCTCTCATAGACACGTATAGACGAGAAATGGCCATGTACATGAACTAATACCCATTAATGAAGTCACGTATTCTCCGGCTTTTAGCATGTTCTTTCATTAAATCGTCCTCTTAGTGCGCAGATGTGTAGATGTACATAGATGTAGATTCGTCCAACCAGCCAAAACTTCCGCCGGCCAACTTTCGGCCTCGCAAACTTCAAGAAAAACCGCTTCAACGGCCTCGAACAGCCACCAACAACCACCTCCCCAGCTCGCTGATACCACGATATCTCCCGTATCATCTCCTTGAATCCCTCCCGCGACCCCTGTGCCGGCTCGAAATCTGCTATGGGAGCTCTCCTGGGCTTCATCCGATAGCCAACTGCTCGCCACACCCGCTTCCTACGTACCTAGCTACCTAGCTACCTAAACCACAGCTTCTATCAGCTACACCAAGATGGTCATCACTTCATCACAACGCATCCAGAGCCCAGATAACAGCCTGACAGTTCAAGAACGGAGGGAAGCAAAGCTGGTGCCCTTCCTCTACAACATCGCTGAACAGCCACTCAGGAATAATCAGGAATTCCCCGCTGAACTGGACCTACGAGATGGCTACGAACGGAGCAGACACGACCCCGAGAACAGCGCAATTGTGATAGACAACGGTGGGATACCCTTGTATACCTCGTTCTTGTAGTTCATTGCCACTAACACGTATTATATCTGTAGGCTCGCACACGGTCAAGGCAGGCTGGTCGTTCGATGAGAGCCCGCGGCTAGTGATACCGCCCGTTGCGTCCAAGTACCGCGATCGCAAGCTGAACCGGGCCTGCCAGTTTGTTGGATACGATGCCTACACCGATGCGACCACCAGAGGCCAGATGCGGAATGCGTTTGATTCCGGGACGGGCGTAATAAGCAACTGGGACGTGGTCGAGGGTTTGCTGGACTACATCTTCATCAAGCTGGGGGTAGAAGGCGGAAACGGAGGAGTTGACCGTCCCATCGTGCTGACGGAGACGATAGCCAACTTGGGATATTCCAGGAAGAGTAATTAATACCTGTGCATTGTATTGGAAACGTTGAGAGGCTAACGGGTTGGTAGTGATGAACGAGATACTGTTCGAGTGCTATTCGGCACCGTCTGTGGCATACGGGATTGATGCGCTCTTCTCGTACAAATACAACTTTGGAGAAAACGGATTGGTGATCTCGTCTTCTCATTCATCTACGCATGTCATTCCCGTACTGGGATCAAAGGCGCTGCTGTCCAACTCGGCTCGGCTCAATTGGGGCGGTTACCATGGCTCCGACTACCTGATGAAGCTGCTCAAGCTTAAATACCCAACTTTCCCGTCCAAGATGACGGAGAGCCAGATACAATCGTTGGTACGAGAGCACTGCTACGTCTCCCTGGAATACGACAAGGAGCTGTCCGGATATCTGGACTGGACGGGGCTGGAAGACCGCGACCGTGTCATCCAGTACCCATTCACAGAGCATGTCGTTGTTGAGAAGACGGAAGAAGAGCTCGCTCGGATTGCAGAGCGCAAGAAAGAAAGCGGCCGACGGCTTCAGGAGCAAGCGGCCAAGATGCGGTTGGAGAAGCTGGTGAAAAAGGAGCAGGAGCTCGAATACTACAAGGGGATCCAGGCGCGGTTTGCCAACGAGACGAAGAAGGAGATCAGACGACTGCTGGATGCAGAAGACATGAAGGACGAAGCAGCGCTGGAACGAACGATACGAGAGCTAGAGAAGTCCGTCAAGAAGTCACGCAACAAGGACCTGGGCAACGAGGAGAACGGCGATGCGATGGAAGAAGCGTCGTTCCCTTTGCTAGATGTGCCGGACGAAGAGCTGGATGAGGCCGGGCTCAAGGAGAAGCGACACCAGAAGCTGATGAAGTCGAATGTGGAAGCACGACAGCGTGCAAAGGCCGAGAAGGAGAGGGAGAAGGCCCGGATAGCAGAGGAGCAGCGGCTGGACGATGAGAAGCGAGAGAACGAATTCGACACCTGGATTGAAGAGCGCAGACAAGCTCGTGAGGTACGCCTATATCCCCCCCTAATTCTTCTACAGATCTACCTGATACTAACGTGAGATGTCTAGACGATACTGCGCAAGATCAAGCAGCGAGACAGACTCAAAGCCGACGCAGGCAACCGCAAGTCTCTCGCAAGCCAGATCCGTATGCGTACGCTCGCCAACCTCGCCTCTGACGGCCCTAAAAAGCGTCGTCGAGGCGGCGAGGACGACACCTTTGGTGCCAACGACGACGACTGGGGCGTCTACCGCACCGTCGCCACGGGAGACGCAAGCGACGACGAGGAAGAAGAAGACATAGATGGCATGCTGAAATCCGTCGAGGCCCAACTACTCCAGTACGACCCCGAGTTCACTGAGAACCACACGCTCGAGGCCCAGACGGATTGGACCAAGAGCATGATCCACATGTTCCTTCGCGGGCCGTGGCCGTTTGACGCCGAGAGCCAGCGTGAAGCACACCAGCTGCATCTCAACGTGGAGCGCATACGGGTTCCCGAGGTGATTTTCCAACCCTCGATAGCGGGCATTGACCAGGCGGGACTGGTCGAGATAGCGGCGGACGTGGTGTTGCAGCGTTTTCCGGCGGGCGAGGACCAGCAGCGGCTGCTGAAGGATGTGTTTCTGACAGGCGGGAATACGATGTTTGAAGGGTTTGAAGAGCGGTTCCGGAGGGAGTATAGAAGTGTGCTGCCTACGGGGTTGGAGTGTAGCGTGCGAAGGGCTGGTGATAGGGTGCTTGATGCGTGGAAAGGGGCGGCCGCCTGGGCGGGCAGCGGTGGACTGCGGACTGCGTCTGTCTCGAGACAGGAGTATCTTGAGAAAGGAGGCGAGTATCTCAAGGTGAGTCTTTAACATTCTCTTTTATGGTCGTTTTGATGTTCATTCGACATGGCTGACTTGACTGTTGGGATAGGAGCATAACTTGGGCAACGCTACGTAGGCAGAGGACTACATATATCTACAAGCAGAGATAAGAGTGTATGAAATGAAGAACCGTCGGCGCTTTTATGCCAAAAAAAAAGATATAACTAACGTATACAAGTGAAACGCAAGAGTTAAGTAGATACAAGAACGAGAAAGAAGCATGACGACCAGACCCAGACTCCAGAACACCATCCCCCCCTAGGCCCCCTAGGCCTGCCCATCCGCAACATTCTTTATCAATAATCAATGCAGTAGAAGCAGCAGTAGTAGAGTAGCAGTATATCAGCTCGTCAGGAGCCAGACGAAAAGCATACGCAGATAACCTAGCCGTGAGAAGGAGAGTAAAAAGAGAAAACAAAAATGGACGAAAAAAAAGGGGGGGGAAGAAACACAATCATACGAGTTCAAAAGACATGTCAAAGCAAGAGCCGAATCCGTCTCCAACACCGACGCGCGTAGTAGCAGTAGAGATATAGAGTGAGATTGAAAAAGGAAAAAGCGAGGGACGACAGGAGGGAAGAAAATGGGGGGGAAAGAAGGAGAGTATAAAGAGACAATGGGGGTGGGTTTTTTTTGTTTCTAGATCTGTTCTGCTTTGGACTGTTCTCCGGCCTGGGAGTCGTCCTGGCCGTCCTGTCTGGTGCGCTTGGAGAAGTTACCGCCCTGGCCCAAGAAGGCTGCCTCTTCGTGCTGGTGCTTTCTCATGCCTAGCCCGGCGACAGCAATGCGGTTGAGAGCGTTGAGTTCAGACTGCGAGCTGTGTTGGCCAGCACCGGCCTGGCCTCCGGCACCGCCTTGCTGGTGGCCCTGCTGGCCCTGCTGTTGGCCCTGCTGTTGACCGGCCTGCTGCTGACCCTGTTGGCCCTGCTGTGCCTGGCCCTGCTGGCCCTGCTGACCCTGCTGTTGGCCGCCGGAGGTGACGATGGCGGGCTCTGGACGGGGCTGGCTGAGGTCGATGTTTCCCGGCAGCTCGGGGACCTCGTTCTGGGAGTCGATGAGTCGCGACTGCAGGCTGATGATGTATTCGCGGAGCTGGTAGTTTTCCGCCTGGATGGCCTTGTAGTTGTCCAGCAACATTTCGTATTCCTTGACCTGCTCCTCGAGTTTACGGATGTAGCCTTCCTTGCGCTGACGGAAAGCGCGCTAACAAACGCGTTAGTACCAACCATAACAAAACAGAAAATAACAATAAATAGAATAGAAATAGTAAAAAAAAAAAAAAAAATTACGAGGATGAGCCTACCTGGGCAGCACGGTTCTGAGCAGCTCGCTTGGAAGACGAGAGCTCGCGTTTACCGTAGACCTTGCGCGGTTCGCCTGTCTGGTCGAGTCCCGGAGGAGCACCGGTCATGTCCTGCTGGCCGACGGGGACCTGAGCCTGTGGGGGCTGGGCGAGCATGGCGGCCGTGGTGTGCACCTGGGGAGCAGCAGTCATGCCCGAGATGGCGGGATCGATGATATGGTCTCTCTGCCCGCCGGCGCCGGCAGCAGCAGCGGCGGCCTGGAGATGCGCGGGGACACCTGGCTGCGGGCGCGGCGGCGGGGGAGCCGTGTGAGATGCGTTCGTTAGATGGGCGGCAAGCAGCTGCTCGCGAAGAACTACAACGACGTCCGTCAGCATCTGTCTCTGCATCTTGGGTGCTGCTTGTCTGGGTGGCCTACCTTGCTCTGCTTGGTCCTGGAGACGGGGGAGGGCAACGGCAGACCGCGAAGCGCGTCCACCGCCCGGCTGGTTAGCAAAGCTGTCCATGAGAAGAAGAAACGGGAGAAGTCGACGACGCGATCAACGCAAGCAACAGGAGACTAAGGGCGGGAGTCAAGCTGGCACACCCGACAGGGCGTCGGCCAGGACAGTTTGGTGTTGTAGATGTAGATGTAGATGTAGATGTAGATGCAGGGCAGGATGGAGATCGCGGTGGCCACCCGCGACAGGCGCAGGCCGGCGCAAGGACGAGGGAGCGGCGAGCAGTGAATATGAGGGCATGGCACTAGGGCGTCGTCGCTACGGGCAGCGGAGAGGAGGTAGAGGGAGCAGATGTACCGTGATGTATGGCGAGCTTACCTGGACCGACTGCGGCGCCTGGTGCGACTTGCTGGGGTCCTGGGAGAGGCCCGGATGGGGCGCGAGCTGCTGCTGGCCCTGCTGGCCCTGCTGCTGGTGCGGCTGCTGCTGCTGCATCGTCGACATCGCGGGCGTCGGAGTCTGGCGAAGCTGGCGCTGGCGCTGGGAGCTGGGGAGCTGGCGAGCTTGTCTGCTGTCCGGCTTGCTGGCTGGCGATGGAGGTTTAGGTAAAAAGGCCGGCGTTTCTTTTTTGGCCGTCGCGGTGAGTCAGGATGTAGTCAGCGTTCGCGCGTCGTCTTTTTCCCGCTTTGGGCTTTTTGGGGGGGGAAAGTCGAGAGAGAGAGAGAGCAGAAAAGGGCAAAAAGGCGGTGATGAGTAAGAAAAGCGAGAGAGAAAGGAGAGAGAAAAGGGAAAAGGCGGCGAGGGCGGGCAGTATTAATAAGCGGGGAGATGGTCACATGATAAGATGACAAGTGATGACTAAGAAGATGACAGATAGGTGACTAAGGTGGTGACTAAGGTGAAGATGACTAAGATTACGTCATTGCATGCACACGGCTTGCTGGACACCAAGTATCTACAGAGAGGACTTAGAAGTAGAGTAGAGTAGAGTAGAGAGTAGGAGTGGTTGGATACAGAGAGATCTGTCTAATAGGTCATCTCGCTCGCAGCAGACCGCAGCTCCCGCTCAAACTCGGTGCCCAGCACCCGGGTCTGCGGCGACTCGGCCCCCCGCTTGCGCTTCTTCTCCTTGGCTATCCTCGCCCGCTCAAAGTCGATGAACATCACCCGCTTGTTCTCCCGGCTCCAGAACATGTTGCCGATGTGCGTGTCGCAGTGCAGGGTGAGCTGCCGGTGGATCGCCTGCAGCGCCTCGCGGGCCGACGGTATAAACAGGCTCACACGGTTCTTCCCCTGCGCGTGCGAGACGATGGACTTTCCGACGTGGCTCAGGAACAGCAGGTGCACCACCGGGAAGATGCCGTCGTACCACAGAGGCCCGCTGGCGATGTCGATGCTCCCCAGGCACACCGGAACATACTCGCCCTGGATCTCGTACAGCTGCTGGTAGATGTTCTCCTCGTGGATGGCGCGCCTGACCGTCTCAATGGGCATCGCCTTGGCCACAAGGGTGTACCCATACGGGAAAGTAGTGACCCAGAACAGCGCTCCGGAGGTTCCATGGCGGTGCATCGACTCGCAGCCCCAGGGACCCCTTGGCCCTTCTATCTGCTCCCGGACCAGCTTGCGGAACTGGAAGTCATCAATGGCATGTCGAGGGCCGCTGCCATGAATCGCCACGTTGGGACACTTTGGATCAAGGGGGCCCCGGGTCCGCAGTCCTGCAAGGCATTTCTGAGTGCACCACGGGTTGATAGGACCGGTGTTGTACACATACCGCTTTCTCTCCGTCGGGGGAGGAGGGCGAGCCCGAGAAGATACAACCACTTGAGCTTTTTTCGACAAAGACCGGGGCCGTCTTGGGGTTGGGCTGTTGGGATCATTGCCCCAGTTCCCACTCTCGTCGTCCCCGTCGCTGGACTCACGGTTTGGCTCTTCAGGCTCTCGGCATGAGGAGGCTGCTGCGGCTGCGGCTGCTGCTGCTGCTGCTGCTGCCGCCCGGCGTTTCGATCTTGTCCTGACAGGCGACATCCGCATATACTCATCTCTGCTCGACTGCGGTGGCTTGTAGCCGGAAGAAGGCAGTTTCTCCGGCGGGCTGCTGCTATCTAGCCCGAAGACAACGTCGTGGTTGAACTCAATCTCCCACTTCTTCAGCCGCTCCTCCGTGTCGGCCGGCCAGTTCTGACCGTGCGGAGGAGACCTCAGGGCCCGGAGTGTGAAGGCGAGAACCTGTCCGATTGCCGTGAGATGTAACCTATTATGACCACCCGAGTTACCGGTAGAGCTGTCCGAGTCGCTGGTCTCGCCATCCGAATCGCCAGTCCAGCCGGTGCTCTCTCCCACATCTTCATTGGGTGTAGAGCGATAGTAGTACACAGTAGCAGGGTCGTTGGGGTCTATACGGAGAAATATAAACAGTTCACCAGTAGAGACATACCCAAACTCAATCCTGGCCTGGATCATATAGGAAAACGTCTGCGTGATGACCGCAGCCACCATGCGGCGATTACGCTTGGCTTGGTCATCGTTATCACCGCTTATAACCACCTCGTCGACCTCGATATCCAGGAGTCCGTCCAGCGCGCTATCCATGACCAGCTTGTGAGGTGGCTTGTATTCAATGATAAAAGCCGGCACCATCTTATCATTGCCTGAATTGTAAACGCAGAACTGATCAGCTCGAGGGCGTGAGGATCCCGTCTGCACTGTGGGCGGGTCAGCTGAGTCAGTTTGCTTCCGCCGTTTCTGCACCGGAGACTGTGGTGGTAATGGTAAACCAGCATTTACATCTTCATCCGATTCCGGGTTGATAGTGTTGCCATGGTTTTCAAATGTAACGCTCCCCATGAGATTGAATGTCTTACGCAGCTTGGGATCCGCGTAAAGAGTCTGGATGATAAATGCAACCCGATCCTCAACCGTATACCGCTCATAATAGCCAAGGTCTAGCTCAGACCTAAGCATTCTCAGTGATATATATTTGCCTTCTTGCTCTACTCCATTTGCAGAGGCAAAATGGGGCTGAGAGACAAAGTCGGACTCGAAAAGTAACTCCCACACCTTTGCTTGCTCCTGAGGGAAGGTTCTCCATTCACGGATGTATCTGGGGCGTAGTTTGGATTTTGCATTCTCAACGGGCCCCTTGGTTCCCTTCTTATGGTCGACCCGTGAAGAGAAGCCAACAGATAGGTAGGCATGGCAGGCATCCAGGTATTCAGGCAGAGTCGTTGGTTTTACCTGTTGCTTCAATGCCTTGAGCTCCTTTTGTTGTTCCTTTATTTCCTCTGAACGCTGTCGTCTATCTCCTTCAAGCCTACGATTCTCTTCTTCATAACGGAGTCTCTCTTCTTCGTGACGACGTCTCTCCTCTTCGTTGGCACGTTTCAACCTCTCCAGCTCCTGGAGAAGCTGCTCCTCTCGAGACGACGCGGGTAGGTCACTAGACATGGCTATTCAGCAGGTCTTCGGCCGCTATTCCATTGTGATGATATCAAATATGCCGCTGGGCCAAACAATTGAGCCCAGAGTCAGGATGAAGTTATATAGTCAAGAGTTATCCCTGTCTCTTCAGCAGGCAGCAGCCGGATAATCGTTAGTCCACCAACGTTTGCAGAGATGCAGGTTTCCAATAGACAGGTTAACTAACCGCCTCAGCAGCTAACTGACGCCTGATCGCTCGGTCATGGCTTGAATGGATCAATCAAACGCGATGCTCGTCTCTCGACACGAAGACATCAAATATTGAAAGTTCGATGGAGTCGCGAGGTCAAGGAGCAAGATCCACTCCGAACTGATTACTAACTACGTTTAACCTCAAAATAGGCACCAAACTCAATTCTCCATATCAACAAAACGCTGGCTACTGACAGGCATATAGTTAAGACGACAGGATGAAGGACAGTAGATAGTAAATGGTAGGTAGCGGGCAAATAGACATAATTTGTAGAGACGAAAATGGTAGACGGTACTCCGTAGAATGTAGATAGCAACTATTGACTCTTCTTGGTTTCCTTGGGTTCCTTGGTCTCCTTCTGGGCGCCAGCCTGGATAATAGCAGCCCCGATCCTGGCGGACTCCTTCCACCCCTGCTGCCGCGCCCAAAAGAGCTCAGATGGAGTTGCATCTGGCATGCTGAACTTGCGTGCATCTTCTTCGAGCGATGAGCGGGTGATCTGCCCGATCTCCTCTTCCACATAGTCGCTGCCAAGCTCATCGAAATCGCCAACTGCTTCACCTACACCAGCACTAGCTTGAACTTCGGCAAGCATCTCTTCTCCCCGACGCTGGTAGTGGTTCTCATCGGTATCGTTGATGTTTGCATGTCCACTGCTGGCGCGGTCAAGGTAACCCTTTCGCATGAGGTAGCGTTCCGCTCGGTCGCGGCGGGTGTCCAAAGTCTCCAGCTTGGACATGGCCACCTGGACTGCCAGGCGGGCTAGCAGGTAGATGTGCTCAGAGAAAAATATGGTCAGCAGCAATAGCCAGCCCTTGATGTCATCGTGAGGTTCATCGTTGCCGGCACCAGCTACAGATGAAAACATATACACTAGTGCTGCGCTCGTCAGACTGCCCATCCACGACAGGAAGCTGAGTGAGTCCAACCACGGACCGATGGAGTCAGCACGAAAGGGCGTGGGACGCTTGTACTCGATGCAGATCTTGAAAAAGTCCGATCGCAGTTCGACCCAGTTGTTGACCAAGAAGGAGACCGGGACCAGAGACCAGACGGGGGAGAAGAGAGCCAGGTATCCAAACTGCACACACATCTCGCGCAGGTCATCGGTCACATCGTAGTCACTCAGTTCAGATTCATTTCGTACCCGCTTGAGGAATTCGGCTTCTTCTGGTACATCATCCAACAAAAGGTCGGTAGAAGATGACGACGCGGACTTGCTGTCCTCTTTATTCTTCCTTGCCTCGGACATCTCCTCATATTTTCGGAAGAACTTGCGCTTGACATAGGGGACTACCGTCTCCAGTGCAAAATTCACGATCTGAGCCGTCACCGTAAAGTAGATTACCTGGTTGCGCAGTCGCGCTCTGTTGATGCGGAACTCTTTG
Source organism: Trichophyton verrucosum HKI 0517 (assembly GCF_000151505.1). Taxonomy (NCBI): domain Eukaryota; kingdom Fungi; phylum Ascomycota; class Eurotiomycetes; order Onygenales; family Arthrodermataceae; genus Trichophyton; species Trichophyton verrucosum. The sequence continues at coordinate 20,220 of NW_003315192.1, read as the reverse complement.
ATCTCTGTAGCTGCAGACGCTGTCGTTGCGCCCTTCTCATTGGGCTGGAAGGGCTTGACGGCAAGGTGGAAGACATCCAGGTACGGCACTATAGTTGGTGCAAAAGGGACATACACGAACGCTGTCAGAAAGATAGGTAGATAAGAAGTGACAAAGTTAAGTATGAAAACTTTGCGTGTCAGAGCAATATCATGGCTGTCCTGCGTCTCATAGTTCTCATACTCTGTCATTTGGGTCGCGACCTTCGTCAGTATAGCGCTGATAGTCGGCACACAGAGTGATAGTATGATTGTAGGTACGAATGCCTGCTGCTTATTAGCCGTTTGGTATAAAAACCGAGTAAGAGGTAAGGATTGACAAACCAGGTATGTCCGGAAAGGGCCAGAGTAGATCTCGTTGATAAAGACTTCGATAGCAAAACATGTTGCAATTAAAGTTCCCAATGCTACAACCACTGCCATAGTAAATGGAATCACCAGCAACTGTCTAACTAGCCGCTTGGAGGCCGGAAACACGTAGACTGTCTCACCCGTAATCGGGTCAATGATCTCCTTCTCATGCTTATACTCCTTTCTCCGAGCCTTAATCTCGGACACTCCCTTTACCTGCCACCTCAGCCGCAGATCGGTCTCCTGTCTCTTCCAAAACTCTACAAACACAAGACAGAAGAGCGAGTTCAAAACAGCATAAAAGATCGAAAAATGACCGAGGAACACCCAGCAGAACAGGCCTAGGCCCGCGGGGACCATGAGGAAACGGAAATACGTTTGCAGGAAAGTAAAGTAGAATGCTACTTTCTCTCCCAGCTTCACTCTTATCTGCTCTAGATCGTCGTTGTCCAAAAGAGTCTTACGGCTCCAGGACTTGATCCACTCGCTGTTCATGTCGTGGTCATGTAGAGGGAATATCGACTTGACATTCTTCCAATATCCATACCCGGGGGTAATATCTGCCCCACCATCTGCGCGTGGGAGAGTCATCATATCATATATTGTGCGGAGACGCTCCGCCTCCGTCCATGGCACCCCCTGGGTATCGTTGATATCCTTGGTGGGCTGTGAGGTACGCACACCATACAGCCAGTCCTTGATCCTAATATCCATGAGCTATACACCCGTATATCAGCCATAGAAATTGTATATACCTTGTTCTATATGCCATTGCTTTCAACTTATCCTCCCTAGGCCGGACGAGGACGACAAGACACTGACCCTTGCCAGGGCGCACGGCAGCCTCCAGCCCGACACTATACAAGGTCCGAAGCAATCTCTGCAGCTCTCTGCTAGCATCTACATCAATGGCTCGTCAGTACACATTATTCCGGTCAGTTAATCGGATATACCCAAGATAAAGGACGGGGTCGGGATGCTAAAGGGGGAGGGGAGCTCACCCTGGTCCTCGAAGGAGTAGAGGATCACATACTCCACACCAAAATTCTTAGCCAGGGTGTGCCCTGGTATATATTTCGTTCCCAGGTCCTGAGCCATGGTGACAAGATTCAATGCGATGTCGGGCTGCAAGTCAGTTCATGACATGCGGGGAGAGAAGAAGAAGAAGCGAACGACGGAGCAGAGCAGGAAGAACAGGTCGAAGTCGATGTTCTGTGTTTGTTTATGTAAGACGCTGCTCTGACGTCATTGGTGGGGGGATTTACATATAAAAGGCGAAGAGACGGGAAGAGGAAGAAGCCCCTTTATATAGGTGCATATCATTGGGGTCTCAAATGCCAGCGACAGACGCTTATGCAAGATGAGATCTATAGGTCGTGCTGTATAGGTTGATATTTTGCATACGTTGGCTAAATACAATGCACGAAATTGTATTGACTCCCCTGAAATCCTATGGGCATACGGAGTACTACGTATTAAAGTCAATAGCTAGAATGAGACTGGTTTTCACGCCTGTGTTCGCTATGCTGGAAGTAACATGATATGTCCACAACCTGGACTCCTCCCCATGGAATGGGAAAGGGTGGTTAACTGCCCTTTCTTAACCGATTTGTGCTTTGGAAAAGTCCATCTCTGTATTAAATAGTTAGTATAGGTCCTGGCAAGTAAGTATTTAACAGCACAATGGCTTACCTGGGTGCTGTTCCTGGAACTTCTTGAGCATCTCAGCCTTCTTCTGCTCATCACTAGATGGCTTTCCCATCTCCTTCTGCTGCTGATCATACATCATCTTCTCAACCATTTTTCTTGTTTCACCGTCAAGATCACTCAATTTCGAGTTCTCAGGTGTTATCTTGCTAACGTCGATCTTGGGGGCGGTAGTGACAATGTGAGGCCACCATTCCATCTTGTTCACCTTGTCTAGATGGACAGTCACTTCTTTGCCTGGAGGGCTAGAGACGGTCTCGAGGGTCCATGAGGACTCGTCGACGTGAATTGGATATGGGAAGGAGCCCTATACAAACACGGATTAACATCTGTCAATTTTCAGTGTAAGATGTGGGGGGCGCATGCAAAGATACGTGTGTACATACGTCGATGAGAGGTTCCTTGCCCTTCAACGCAACTCGGATTTTGGTCTTGGTCAGCACGACTTCCAGGTCCTTTCCGCGTATCTCAGCAGGAACTGGAATGGTAACTTCTGCCTCTGAAATCGTCTGTGTCCATTTGTACGGCAGTGTAGCCTGCTCCTTTGCTTCTTTTTCCTTGTGTTCACGGTCGAGACGCTCTCGCTCGGCCCGTGAGGGTTCGGCTTCTGTTTCTGGAGGCGACGGCGACATTGTAATCATCCCGCTCTCTCGGACCTTGTCCCTATCTTACACACAGCCTCAATATCCAAAGGTGTCTTTTCTTCTAGTCTGTTCTTTTCGTGTTGCGGGGAGCTTTTTTTTTTTTTGATAGCTTGCGGGGCGCCATGCTTTTGGTTACATAAGCAGCACTAACTAGTTAGCGTTGGAGTGACTTTAAGTTTGCTCGGCGCCGGACTTTGATATCTTTTGACAAGAGGGAAAACCGTGTGAAGGAATCTATTATCAACGACAAGGACATGCTAGCTATTAATACAAGAAACAAAAATGAACTCCTGCTTTGCCTTGAGGTTCAGATCGATTTTTTTTTCTGGCTTTCCATCAATTTGCTTGGCAAAAAAAAAAAAGAAAACATCCAAAGGAGGGCACAGCAAATCAGGAACATCAGTGAGGAATGAAACATTTGATATCCCAGCGCCCAAGTCCACCAAGTCGGATCATAAAATGAAATTCACAGCATTTTGAACAGTATCAAATGAGTACCGGGCCGGAAGTGAATTAAAGAAATAGAAAAGATTTCTCAAGTAAAATGTGGGTAACCTTGCCTGCTTAGCGTTCACATAAGTGGATGTGCTTGACATAAACCTGCTTCATCATGGACTTGGAGTGCCCTCTGCATATCGAGGTGCATCGTCCATGGCGCCAGGTGTAGCAGGGAATCCCATCCCTATTGCAGGAGTTGGTGCGTCATATGGTCGATGATCACCGGCAGGCGTAGGCGCATCATACGCATCACCATCCATACGTTTCCCAGCAAACGTTGAAGCACCAGGTGTAGGTGCATTATCCGGCCATGCACGAGGAGTAGCAGCTGTTGCTCCAGGAGTTGGAGCACTGCCGAATGGTGCAGGAGATGGAGCTGCATAGTCACCGCCAGGAGTAGGAGCATCGAACGCTCTGCCAGCATTGGCGCTGAGATGTGAGCTGGAGCTTCCAGAGTGGCCCCAGGCAGGTGTACGGGAGCCGCTGTTTGCTGCCATTGCACCCGGATGACCCGGCGTTCGAGAGCCGGCCATGAAGGCGTCAAAGCCTGAGTTAGAAGAGCCTCCTGAGAACCCGGACCCAGCATCGTGAGGGGTCTTTGTTCCAGAAGTCCAGGCTGGAGTACGTCCACCAAACCCGCCGTAAGAGGTTCTGTTACCATCATAAGGGTTGGCGGTACGAGAACCTTCCGCCTTCCAAGCGGGAGTGCGAGATCCTACAGCGGCATTCCAAGCAGGGGCTAAACAAAGCAAGTTAGTTGGTGTCCTGAGGCCGTCCTTAACCAAGAATAGCGGGATACTTACTTCGAGAAGATGACGCTCGCCAGGCTGGTGTACGAGACGAATCGCCCATAGCAATCGGTGTTCTTCCTCCTTGCCATGCAGCATCTTGGGGACCAGCTCTTCCTGTCGCCATGGATTGTGGCACTCTCGGAGCACCACCCCCTCTGCCGCCAAACCGGTTGATATCTACAGGTTGCCCAGTAATCGGGCTGCGTATATGTGGGTTAGCTGAGGACAGAATAAAATAGAGAATGATTAATAATACGTACTCCTTGACAGAGAGGTTCTCCTTTTCAACGGGTACGACTTTTGAAACGGAGTGTAACTCGACTCGAGCAATGATATCCGTTGTATCCTTGACAATACCTAGTAGACCCTTGAACGGACCCCTTCGAATATGAACTGTCTTTCCAACAAGTCGGTCCCTGCCGAATGTTCGCGGTGGTGGCATTCCAGAACCGTTCATACCGTTCTTCTGCAAAGCCGGATTCATCTTTGACAGGTCTGGGGCAGACCTACCCAATTTAGAACCGCTGGTGGCCACGGTAGTAACGTTTATAGCTCTAGTGACCATTATACCAGCATTATCTCCCACAACCTTGCTAGTGCAGAAGAGGAACGCTCTGTGGATATGCAAGATGGTGCCGGTCCGTTGCTCGCCAGTCACCTCTTTCACGGTATCTCCACACTTGATTTCAGAGCCATTTCGGTCAGTGGTGACAGCATGTCGTCGGTGTTCGATCTTGCCCAAAACCCGTGATGGAAGCACAATCTGGGTTGAGCCATTCTGGTCTATGACTCGCATTGACTCTCTGTCAAGTTTCACCACACACCCAACCGTTGTTTGACTGTAATCTACTTGTTAGTGGATAAATAGTATTCTAGACTAGATATAGGAAACTTACTCGATTTGTACCAAATCATGGACATCATACTGGCCCAATTTTCCATCAACCCCAATGTCATCGGCTTCTCTCAAATCCTTGCTAAACACCGTGATCTCTTGCATCGTCATGTCTGTAAGGATGGTAACTCGGTCATCCTTGATCCGAACAACCATACCCAATTCGTCGCGATACTTGCTCCCTCCGATCACTTTGACATGATCACCTTCGCTGAATCTCTTTCGGAGACCCTTAGTCGGCACATCAATGTGCTGGCCTTGCAGTTCACCTTGCGTGACTTTGATGGTGACAATGTCGCCGCGGGTTGCTACTGTCTGCCCAACGACGCCGCGCTGTTCGCCTGCAAAGACTTCGACGGTGTCTCCAACCAGATAAGCATCCTCTTCGGTTGTATTCTTGATTGTGGCAGCCAAAGATGCAAGATCGAGATTCGAAGTTCCATCATCCGCACCACGAGCGAACTTTGTCACCTCATCAAGTTGAGGGTTAACATTTTTGGTGATGAGATGTTGAACTTTCATGTTCTTGATAAGGAAGCCATCAACATAAGTATCACCGAGATAAGACCAAGACTTGCCTCCTAAGCTAGATGTAGCAGAGAGGTACTTGGAGTGTCTCTTCTTTGCTTCTGCCTCACTGAACAAGCGTTGAGGAGGCCTGGCAATCGCACTGCTCCCTCCTCCAATCCTCTTGCGCTTGGGGTCGAGCGCAGGAGCATTGCTGTCTTCGTTGAGTCCGTACTCCAAACGAGGAACAAGTCTAACGGTAACATTAAGCCCATTTGTCTCGACTTCTTCAAGCTGGGCCAAGTCCCCTTGGTATCGTCCACGCTTGATTCGAACCCAGCCTCCCGGGGTAAGCTCCTCTGACTTTTTCACTCGGAGTAGATCAGGCATTTCCTTGACCGAGATTAAAGTCATCTTAGACCTGACGTAGATATTAGACATTCCGTCCAAGGCATCAATGATATCAGCTTGTTTCCGGGCTTCCACGTAGATGTAACCAGCCATAGTTCCACCACGCTCGAAAGCAGATATGATCTTGATAGGGTTTCGTGAACCAAGAGGCCGCTCTTCCATACGCTTGATAATGCTGAACACGATCTCCCTCTCCTTGCCTGGTCGACACTTGACACCCCATATGCTCGGGTCATCCACGCTAGGTAGGAGAAGCCTTTTGGGGACAACGACAAGGTCAGCTCCGGAGGCACGGTTTCGGCCATATCGTTCTTTCAGGGCTTGCGCCTGCTGCTCCGCATCCATCGTTGCATCCATATCACGCTTTCTATCGAGTTCACGATGGCGCCTATCGTCCGTTTCTGCGCCAGCGGGTAGGACAACCTCATCGTCATGATGGACGAAGCCGGCTTCGATTTCGTCTTCTTCATCTTCTGCTTCATCTTCGTCATCTACCTCTGCTTCTTCTTCGAAGAAAGCGCCGAGTCCATGTCTTCTGCGCTTTCGAGGGCGACCCTAGATACACTCATTAGTAGAGGGCTCAAAGGTAACCAAGAGCGTCTCAAAACTGGTGATGTAAGGCACACTTACAGTAACTGCTTCCTCGTCCTCTTCCTCCTCTTCCTCCTCTTCATCGTCATCCTCGTTATCTCCTTCGGGCTCCCCTTCATCATCGTCTTCGACACCGGCTTCATCTTCACCTCTGGCCTGTTGCGATTCATTAGTATTCAAGTCACCATTTTCGCCATCATTCATCTTTTTCACTTCATCTCCATTTTCTTCATCATCTTCTTTTTTATTTTTACCGACCTCTTGTCCATCGTCGTTATCTATGTGTTTTCCGCCGCTGCGATTATCTTGCTGGTCATCTTCAGCTTCTGGCTCAGAATCTCCAGCCGGCGCAGGATTAAAATCTTCTTCATCTTCCGAGGCAAACTGTTGTTCGTTTCCTGGATGCGACATGTTTGGTATTAATTATGCGTTGGTCGGCTGGGACGTCCAGCAGTCAAGCTAGAGTCTCGGGTGACGGGAGATATCTCGTTGATAGGATGGCCCTAATCGTCCTATTAAGGAGTACAAGTCTTTCCAGCTATCTCAAAGAACAGGTCGCAGAAAGAGTACGCTGGAGGCGGGTCCGATAGGTGTGTTTGGCTCGGAGTGTCGAGTTCTTGGTGACGGAGCTATCTCTGGAACGGTCGAAAAGAGCTCACTTTCGGCCAGCGGGTGATCTCAGAGGAGTGAAACGAGAGGAAAAGGGAGTCTTGATTAGTAGTAGGGTCAAGCAATGGCTTTATCTTGCCGAGACGTCTTCTCTGCGCAGAGTCGAAGCTCTTCGTCCGTCATCTTCATCTTCTTCGCCTTCAAAGCTTTGAAGTTCGAAAATGCGCAAAAGGGACGGTCACGTGATAGATCCTTTGCCTGCGCAGGACTCTGTTTCTCCAGTCCTTTTTTTTTTTTTTTTTTTTTTTCAAGGTACAAACTTCATCGGCAAGAAAGATAAAATATCTAATGGATGCAGCGTTTACGTGGCTCAAGTAATAGATTTATGTGAATTTGTGAATCTTTTGATTTTGATTCTACGGAATATGTAATTTGGAATATAAGGTACAGGTGGCCACGAAGGAAATTGCAGTCAGGAGTTATATCAAATGGAACAAGCGCAGATCACCGGGGGATATATGGACACAATGGAATTCATACAGGTGTATTCGACAGAACAGAAGGTAGCAAACAAGAAGCCAGCCATTATAGCTTCATACCAAAGATCTCATGCACCTTCAGAGACTGTCTCATACTCAGGTCAAGCATGATCTCCTCGCTGCCTCCGGGAATAGCATAGGCTCTGACATCACGGTAGAGCCGTTCGATCTTACCACCCTGTCCACCACGAGAGTAGCTGAGACCTCCGAAGATCTGACTGGCCTCGCGGGCGCAGAACTCGAAGGTAGTGGTTGACTGCGCTTTGAGACCAGCGATGGCTCCGCCTAGGCGAAGGGCCGCGGCGTCTTCATCCATATTTTGACACTGGAAGACGAGGTTCTCGAGCCAATTGAAGCTGGCTTCGATCTGGCGAGCCATGTGGGCGAGCTTCATACGGATGACTGGATGGTCAATGAGTCGTTTGCCAAAAGTGCGGCGCTTGTGGGCGTATTTGACGGACTCCTCGTAGCAGACTCGGGAGAAGCGGAGACACTGGATGATGATACCCATACGTTCATGGTTGAAGTTGGTCATGATGACTGAATATTGGAGTTAGCATTGACATCTTTGATACTGGGGTAAGGCATATGCACACCTTTGAAGCCCTTGTTCTCCTTTCCAATCAAATTGCCAACAGGGACCTTGACGTCTTCAAAGGTAACGTAAGTGGTACCACTACTCCAGACACCCTGGCAGTCCATCTTACGTGTGCTCACACCTCCGGCGGAGCGCTCGATCAGGAGAACGCTAACACCACCCATGCCAGGGCCTCCGGTTCGCACTGCAGTAGTGAAGTAGTCACTCATGATACCGTTGGTGATCCACTTCTTCTCACCATTGACGATATAATGCTTTCCATCAGGGGTGAGCTTGGCTTCACAGGACAAGTTGGAGACATCACTTCCGGCATCAGGTTCGGTTATGGCTAGACAGATACGTTTGTCACCAGCCAGTATACCTGGAACAATACGCTCGACAAGCTCCTTGGATCCGTACTTGACGACCGGTGGACAGCCAATGCCAAATCCACCGATGAGGTTCCAGACGATACCTCCGCTGCCTGCACGAGAAAGCTCATCGGTGACAATCAGTTCGTGGAAGAGATCCCACTTTTCGGGGGAAACACTCTTAACCTGGTTCTTGACTAGATCTTTGTTGTATGATAGGCCAAGCAGACCAGCAAGGTAACCTCTCTCGCCCATTTGCTTGTAAATGCTCTCGGGAACTGCCTTGGCCTCATCCCACTCATGGCAGTAAGGCTCGATCTCGGTCTCTACCCACTGTCGCACCTCGTCACGTAGAGCAGCGTGTGATTCGTTGTAGAAGGGGGAGTAATACTAGATGCAAGCTACCTGTCAGTATCTTTTGCTATATATGTCTAGTGCAGCATAACTTACTCCGTGGTACCACGACGGGTCCGAGAAAGGAATAAGCTCTCCATAGGGGTCCAAGGCCTCTGCCGCTGGGACAGGCGAGGATTGTTCCTGTGGCTTTGGGGCCTCCTTCTTTGGGGCCGGGGTAGGGGCTGGTGCTGGTGCCGGGGCAGCCTCAGCTTTCTTAGAGTCGAGGGAGCCAATCTTCAGCTTTGGCTGGTACTTCTTCAACACGCCGGCATTGTGATACTTCCAGAACTGCTTTGAAGCATCCTTTCCTCCCATACGCTGCAAGACTATAACAGAACTGTGAGTATATATCGTCAAGGAAGAAGGCAAGAAACGATCGTACTCTTTTTACCGCCTATAGTAAGGTTAGCTTCGTTTCTCAACGCTGACGTATATGCTGTTTATCACTAACCTGGGTGGTCATCGAGGAACTTAGACACATCGTAGACGTCTCCGTCGATGATAATCCACACGCTATCCCCCTTGCTATGCGACGCAACGTCGTCCTTGGAATAAACGCCAGACATGATTGTAACCCAAAAAAAAAAAAAAAAAATGAAGGATAGTATATATCAAACAGACAAGACGAGATGGTCAAGAAAAGGGAGGCAACGCCGGCTATATATTATGGAAGATATATGTGCAAAGAGGGACCCGCCGAATCAGAGGCAACGTATAACTAACAACGATGGAGGCAGAAGAGAAGAAAAGGACAAAGGTCCGGGGAACCCGGGGCTCCTAAAAAGCAGCTCACAGGAAGAAAAGCTGGAGGATAGCGATGATTAACGGCAGCGGGTTAAGCCTAGGTACAATCACAAGCCATCTCCCTTCCATACAAAATAATACAACAGCGCAGGCGAGGACAGAAAGACGAAAAGGCGCTGCCGTCACATGCAAACATGAGCTGCGCTTAGCTATGACGTTTTAGCCACTTGATGCTCCCTTTTTAGCTCAAGGTGTTATTTCGATAAAATAATCGATCTCTGCACACCACCATGTAACTAGATGATAAGAAAAGAGACAGAGGATCAACTGCTCGGCATTCACCTTGTTGTCATCTCTGCTCTGCCTCCCCATCTTTTCCTTTGTCTTCATCTTCATCTTCATTATTATCATCGCCGTCTTCCCGTCATCTTCTGCTTCGGCCTTTTCTTCGGCCTTTCCGCTCGGCGAGCCGCAGCAGCCATGACTAAGCGTGATCACGGGGTCAGATACCTCGGCTCAAGTTGGCGCGTCTTTTTTTCTTTTTTCTACTTCTTTTTTTCAGGCTGTCAAAAGGAGATACAAGGCCGATAAACAGTACGAGTTCATTGTACAACAGTTTAGATTAAGATGGTCGAATATGGGCTAGAGTACAGGACATGGTTGTGTCTAGGGATACAACCCGGTGTATGCTATGCACAAGGAGCCAAGGGAAATCGAGAAAGTGTAGAAAAATGTGGAAAACAAGGGAGAGGCTGCAGCTTTAAAGCTCTTCATCCTCACCTTCGGTTTCATATGTAAAGTCGTCCGGCACCGGAGCTTCTTCAACCCCTTCTTCGTCCTCATCAACAGCGGTAAGGACACCTGCAGCGGCTGCAGCGCCGCTACTAGCGCCTGGACGGGCAGGAGTGGATGGAGCGGCCGCGGAGGCGGCCTGAGCAGCTCCCTGGAGAGCAGCGTTAAGGCGGCTCTGCACAGTGTTGGCCTGGCTGCTTCCAGCCGCGGCGGTGGCAGCTGGCTTCGTCTCCTTGCTGGCACTCAACTCAATGATATCGCGTGGATCAGAGGGTTTCTTGTCAAGAAGAACGACAACTCCTCCAGTGGCCTGTAAAGTCAAAAAGTTAGCAGTTTGTTTGTAATCTTAATATCTTCAGAAAGCGGGTCCATTTACCTTCTTGACAGGCTCATATCTCTGGTCGGGGAAAGAGATATACTTCACTTGGGCGGGAAGAACTCGCGACAAGTTGGATATCTCGTAGCCAACCTTCTCCTTCTCAGGCTTCCGCTTGGGTTCGGCAGCTGCCTCCTTGTCACCACTGGCCTTTGCTTCTTCCGCCTTGGGGGCTTCATCGACATCCATTTTCTCCGGAAGCTGTTGGGCGGCAGACTTTGGAGTGGTTGGTGTTTGTTCAATATCAATGCTTCCACTCCGTTGCTTCTCCCTTTTTTGTGCTCGTCGCTTCGCCTGCGCAGTGGTAGACAAAACTGCAGTCTTGATCTTCTCCGGGGCCTCATCTGCCTTTACCTGCTGTTCTGGGGGGTAGTCAAAAAGGCTTGGGCGAGTATTGCTGTGGAATTTGAAGTCCGGAACTTCCAGTTTCTGGTCCACGCCAATAACAGCAGTAGGTGTGAAGCTGAGAGACAAGAAATGGGTCAATGGGAACCAGTACCAATATTGTGTGAAGACAGCCATTCCCACAATTCCGGGCATGTTGAGGTTTCCGGACTGGGTCTGTAAGCTAATAGTACAGTTCCGACCACCAGCGTCAATGATTCCGAGAGCAAGAGCGCAGCCGAACTTGGCCATGGCATCTTCATGACGGTCGGCAATCACCTTTTGCATTGCCGTGCGGATGGTGCCAACCTTGGGATTCATTGCCTCGTTTTGCTGGACAAGAACCATGGAGAGAGCAATCAGTGCACCCTGGCGGACGAAGTCAGTCGGGTCCTTCAACATAGGCTCCAGAAGATCTATAGCCTCATCTAGACCAGTTCCGGCGCATGAGATGCCGAGAGCCATAGCAGCACCGTATCGGACATGAGGGTTGTAAGATTCGGAGAGAAGCTCAACCATCCGAGGAACGCTCTGGTGTTTGCGGAACAGAATGAATCCTAAGCTCATGACTGCAGCGCGGCGGACGTCGTCGCTAACATCACTAACAGCAACGTGCAGGAGCTTGCGGACCGCCTTATTACTTCCAGTTCCACAATACGCCAGTGCAATCGCCATAATTCCACCGTATCGAAGCGTAGGGTCAGGGTCACCTAGGAGTCCATGTATCAACTCATCTGCAGCTTCTTGGCGGCCATACATGATCAATGCCATGCCCATAGCGAGACCGCGAATGATTTTTTCGTGCTGAGTCAAGTGAGCATATTGGATCATGTCTTCCAGTGCCTTCATGTTTCCAGTTCCCAACATAACAAGGCCCATAGCAAGGCCAACTGCCTCGCCATTTAGAGCCAAATCAGCATTGAGAACCTTATTCAAATCAGCATAGATTCCTTCATCCCCAGTTCCCATAGCTGCAACACCCAGGCCAAGAGCGCCTCCGTGTTGTACTACTTCTTCGGTAGCCTTATTGAAATGCTCACGGATATGGTCCACGGCCCAACCTTCATGGTTGGCATATATCAAACCAAATGCATACAATGAACCGCCTTGGCTATAAACAGACCCGGAATTGCCAACACCTGCCATAGATTCCTTGGGTAGGTATGGTGCAAGGAGTTTCTGGCCCTGAGTTAGATTACCTCGATGAATGACACCGAGAGCGGCGGTAGCAGTGAACTTGGACCAGTTGACTGCCTTGCCTAGCCAATCCAAGTTGTCGCGAAAGAACTTATCATGGGTTGTTCCAGCATGCATAAAAGCATTGGCACAAGTTACTGCGGTGTGGAATATCGAGTTTCGAGCCTCTAGGCTGTCCTTTATCTTATCCAAAATGGCGATATCAGCTTTGTTGTTTCGGTATAGGAACTCAAGGTTGAGTTGGATCGAATTAGCACCATCTAGGATGCTTCGAATAGATTTTAGAGAGGCTCGTCCTTCATCGGTAAACTTTCTTCTTGCTGGAGAACTTTCCTCATCTTCGTCGTCGTCGTCCTCGTCATCATCATCTTCTTCATCATCGCTCAATAATTTATCGGTTTCCTTTGACTCCTTCGGTTCCTGTTCCATCTTTTCGGCAGAATCCGTCTCTTTGGGCTCAGCGATAGCTGCTGAAAGTTCCTGGCGCACCTTCTTCAAGAACTCCTGGGTGCTGTTGTCGTACAGGTCAAAGGATATCTGATAAGCTACAGCCAGAGACCTGGCGTCACCCTTCGCCACCAGTTTTTGCAATATATCAGACGCCATCGAGTGTTCATTCAAGTAGACAACACATTTTGCAATGGAGAAATAGTCGGGTGAAGGAATTTCGTTTAAGAGCTCGAGGATAAGTTTAAGGATCTAAAGGTCTCGTTAGTATGTCACATGGGTAATTAGCTTTTTGATGGTATTCGGGCTTGCAAACCTCATTTCTAAAGCCTCGTTCCTGGACTACGTTCATACAAATGCCCAGAACATATTCCATCAGCTCCTCTCCTCGCTTCGATGGTTCAACACCTTGTTCCTTGGCATCATGAGCGGCCCGTAGAATGGCTACTCGAATGATGTCAAGATTCTTAGCCTCGACAGCGATACCTATGACTTGTCGGTATCTTTGTTGTTCGAAGCACCGGTCAAAGAGCCGCTTGATGATATTTTGCAGTTGTCTTTGGGTTCCTCGCTGAAGTATCACAGGCACATCATCCCTACCACTACCACGGTCTTCGCCGACGGGATAGCTAGTTTCCGCAGACGATTCGGGGCGCGATAGGAGAGACTTCGAAGGTAGTGCGGACTGCGAAAAAGGAGTGATTGGAGAACTTAAACCAGCAGATGTGCTTGAGACACCTCCCTCATTTCTTGGAAAAGAGGTATTTAACTGTGAAGCACCACCTCGTCCTGCAGTCTGTGAAGCCTTGAGCATCGAACAGGTCAAAATGAAGGTATCCACGCATTTTGCTATGAGTTCCCTTATTAGCAGTTCATCCGGTAAAATCCAAGCCAGCCTTAAGGGTGTGTTACTTCAACATACAGATAATGGTCTCTTCAAACTCGCCGCCATTCTCAATATCAAAGCGGTTGCCAGCTCCTAAGGCAAAAACCATGCTCTCGCTATACTCTTGTAGGTGGTAGTATACCTTGGCAGCGACGAGAGACGCTAGCTCGCGTTCAGGAAAAGATTCATCTTCACTCAGAGCTTCTCTATTAGATTCCAAGAGCTCGATTAGCAACCAAGATCTATTAAGATAAGATCGTTAGACGAAAGCGGAAAACATACATCTGCCCGACAGATCCAGCGATCTCAGTCCATAAAAGATCAACTTGGGCGTCAAGAGCCTTGAGAGCAAAGACCTTAAGCTCGGTATCTGGCTCGGAAAGGAACCCTACCAGTCCCGCAGCTGAGGCTAGGCCAACCATGGTAAAATAGTACTCTAAGGTGTGCGCCTTGTGCCAAAGGGAGGTTTTTTGTTGCCGGTTCAAGCTCAGTTATGGGATGCGCAGTTGTCTGGCCTTCAGGCTGAAGTCGGATTTTGGTGGATTAAGGGAGCAGAGTAGTCAGTCGAGTAAAGGAGCCTGAGGTAAAGAACGGGTACAAGAAAAGCAAGATCCTAGCAATACATTCGAGAAAGAAAAGAAGAACGGGGAAAGGGACCGTGGTGATGCCTTGAGTTCTGATGTGTTTCGATGCTGTTTGTTGTCAGAAGCAGCACAGGAGGACGTCGTCGATATGGCACGTGATATTGCTTATTAATCAATATTTTTTGGGCTAATCAAATTACACGTGCGCTTAATTCTGAGACGCGCGGCTGTCTAAGCGCCCCATCCGCCGCTTCTCGATAGACTCTGTAATAGTGACCGAACACCAACCTTAGTAACTGGACTGGACAGCCAAATTCGACTTGTATATCCTAGCGCTCCTTGACTAGCGGCACCTCTGTCATCTGCCCTGTCAAACACACATTCAACCATCCAGTTGACTGGTAGCCAATCATGACAACATGCTTGAACTCTGTACGAGGCACCTGCACCTTTCACGCGATACACCTCCATAGACTGCAGTATTGGAGCTGCAGCCTCCATTTATATATTATTTTACTCATCTGCTAACCGCCTTGCACTGCTTCCCAGGACTGACCACCTTACCTTGAACAATCACATCCTTTCCGTTATCAACAATACTGTTTACTACTTGTTACGCCTATTCTTCTAGCCTGCCGTACGGGTCTCTGGCCTCTTTAGTGACAGAATTTCGCAGAACTCCTGCTTTACGCAACAGAAAGCATCTAACACAGTCCTAAAGGCATTCTTTGGGTCAAAATGTCGATATGGCCGTCTGCTAACCCTAAGGTCCTACGGCCAATACCGCTTTCAGTCTGCAATAATCCTTCGGAGCCTTTAATTCATATAGAACGGCAATCTCGGCAACTACAGAGCGAATTACAAGAGCTCCTCGATGCTCAAAGCCGTATCTTAATTGTCAGACAACCACTTGATTCGCCCACGAATACCCCTTCAACGAGGAGCTCGACTCCAACCACGTCCCGTACTTCAGGTCGCAAGCAAACGATGCCCATTCCAGTACGGCAGCCTCGAAAGAAAGCACCCACCCTCCGAAATGTGCGTCAAGGGATTCTCCGCTCGATCCATCTTCTTTTATGTTTGAAGGAAGAGGAACGGGATATCCTTACCTCTGAGATGTATTCTAGGAAAGACGCGATAGATAAGGTGAAAACTTTCATGGAAAAACAGGCTGGCTTGGAGAAACATATTTCTCAGATGCGAGCTGGTAACCAGCAGAAATACGTGGACACACTCTCAAACGAACTCCGCGAACTGGAGGGCGAAATAAAGGAGGTCGAGTCCCGGCTTGCAGAGATGAAGTCACGCCGTCGGCACATGATAGACGAAATAACCAAACGTCAAAGTTCCGTGGATTCTAAGCTGTCGTCCTACGAAGGTGCTCTTTCTCTTGTTAAGAAAGACTCCGAACAGTTTCTAAAAACGCCGCCCATCGCCCCCCTTCACAGTGATTCGGTCCCAACGCCGTTCTTTTCATTAAAGCCTAACAGGCGAACTCTGCAGATGGCTGAAGAGCACTGGACGCAAGAGTTATCATTTCTCGAAAAGCGCAGTTTAACAACCGATCATGAGATTGAAGCGCTAGAAGAGGGTGGACAGATATGGAACGATACTGTTATTCTTGTAACGAAGACTGAAGCCACCTTGCGGAATACCCTTAATCAGCTTCGAGGGGAAGACTATTCTATTGAGTCAGCAAAGCCATCCGCAGCTGAAAGGACAGAACTTTCCGAAGTACAGAAAATGTTGACTTCTACTCTAAAGAGGCTTGATGAATACCTACATTTGGCAGAAGAAAAGAAATGGTCGCTACTGATCTGCAGCATTGGTGCTGAACGTGAGGCGTTCAATGAGGCTAGAGCCAGGTTCTCTAGCATGTTACAACTCCATCATCAAACCTCAGAAGTTGACCGTGAAGGTACCATGGTAGGAGAAGTTCCCGATGACTTACTTACGTCACATACTCTATCAGGAGATGGCTCTCTTTCACCAGAAATACACAGACCTCCTGAACATAGAATAAAATCAGAGCTAGAACCAGGATTCGAACCAGCGCAAAAAGGGGGCCTGGAAGAGACTGTACATACTACAGACCAAGCTATCGCTTGCCCATCAACCCCACCAGCATCACGCAATATGGGTGATAGCGATGATGAACCAGACCCTGCCTGGCTGCTCTCGCCATAATATTTTGATTTTTGTGTATTAAGCAGATAGGTGCTAAACTTGGTTGATGATATTCAGACTACCTAATTGAGTTTACTTTCTGTTAATCAGTCCATCATGACTCAAACTAGCCGTTGTAACATATTCCTCTATTTGGTACTTTGTCTGTCATGAAGCCTAGATCTAGGTAATAATAAAGGGGTCAACAAATTCGAAGTGTCACGTGGAACCAGCCTCCGCCGTTGGTTCTTCCTTGGAAGTTGGAACGTCAACACATCTTGATATTGACGCCCTCCGCAGTCCATAGTTATACAAACAGTTTTTAAACTTTCTTCAAGAGCCTAACAGCCTTTTATAAACGGTTGTGCAATCTATTTACGCGATACATAGCGGAATACCCTTTCTCATGAGAATGGCTTTACCAAAACCTACCCACCAATTCAAGATACCATCAGTATACGATGGTGTACTGCTTCAGTGTAGGATATATCACCCAGATTACGCCCAGGGCACAGATCGAAACACCATATACAAAACAAAGGGTGCAATGATAGCCCATCCATATGCTCCTCTTGGAGGCTGCTACGATGATCCTGTTATAGCAGTTGTCGCTAGCGAGCTATTAAGAGCGGGATATGCTGTAGGGACGTTCAATCTTAGGTATATTCTAGTTATTTGTGCTTTCTGTAACTACGCATTTTACAGGAATACTGATTAATTTGTATAGGGGTGCTGGTGGCTCACAAGGGCGAACAAGCTGGACGGCCAAACCTGAACTTGGCGATTTCATTTCGTTTTATCTCTTCCTAGTACACTATATCGTGGGCTTGGATCCATCGTTGGGGCACGATTCTACCCTTGCTGGAAATGATACCTCCTTGATGGAAGACAGCCCCTGCCCCTCAATCATAGTGTCTGGGTACTCATATGGCTCTATGTTAGCACGGTATTCACCGTCCTCAAGAGTTATCCTATCGACCTTTCAAGAGCCAAAACAGAATGAACCTGCTTACAAAATCTTACAAGAAGCACGGAGCTTGTCCTCGAAACGGAACCGGGAGGCCCGCGTGCATAGCTGTTCCAATGAATCCAGTTCATCGTGTTTCGGTACAACAGTTACCAAAACAAAGGATATTAACATATCTTACCTTCTTATTTCTCCTCTTCTACCTCCAATCACCATATTTACGGCTACGTCTCTTCTTCTACCGGCCTCTAAACTGACAGTAACGATAAATGGAAACACTCTCCCTCCCTCAGACCTGCAGGATAAAGTCTTAGAACACCAGACTCTAGCAATATTTGGAGAAAATGATGGCTTTACATCTTCTAAGAAGCTTATGGGCTGGAGTGACCAACTGAAAAAGCTTGAAGGCTCCCGGTTTGATAGCGTCATGGTCAAAGGAGCTGGCCACTTCTGGCACGAGCATGAGGCTGAACCTCGGATGAGAAGGGCAATTCAGGAGTGGATTGCGCGAGAGGCTAGCTATCAGAGTATATAATAATAGCTGCTTATATTATAGTATTCTCGTTTTTCTAATAGTTTAGATAACGATAGAGAAATTATTCTCACTCGGTCAGAGGTCCTAACCTAATGAACTTATCAACACGTTTCTCTATGTCGCAGACACCCGAAGTTTATTTTCACCGATTACTATAGTTACTGATTGTCAAGCTATATACTTCAGTTTAACATAACGTCCATAGTCGAGCCTTACAAGAAAATGAAGGGTCCAGCGTTAGATGAATGTATGTTGAGGGTAGAAGAGTACGGAATAGACGATGGGATAAAAGCGTTCCATATTTAAAGTTTGATATTTGACTCGAGGCGCTCGTTACTCATGTGGAGCCGAGTGAGAGCGTTTATTTTAGCGTTATGTGGTTGGACGAGCCAGTTTTATTGCTAATTAAGGTTCGCCAATAAATGCCCAATAAAAAGGGACGTATAAAAATATAAATATAGCGACGAATTTCTGCCACCAATCAGTGAGCTTAACCTTATGATTCAGTAATTTTCACGTGATTTTGACTAATCAATTGCTCTGCTTGTTTTAACTTCTTCAACACCATTCAAAGAAAAGGCACTCACTCCGTTCAAGAGGCGTTGCTTCATTCCTCCCAAGCCTTCTTAAAGAATACCTAGTCCAGCCTTATTTCTTATCATTCACAATCACGGCCTCGCATCTGATGCACCTTTCAAATATGGCGGATAATGCCCTGGCGGATCCCTGCAGCATTTGAGATTCCCTTCTCTAAGGATTCAGGCTCAACGTATGATACTCCAGGAAGGAATAGAAGAGCCGAAAATAAGGTTGATGGCACTCCCCTATCAGATACTTCACCAGGATCCCTTCGGAACCCCTGGCTTTGGTGCAAGGATGAGTCCGATAGTATAAGCGTGCACTAATTTTATGCCCTTGCCCCGTCTACTCTGATAAATATAATAGTGATAAATGCGACAGGATCTGCACTATTACCAAAGCTACTCTTGCCTGTGAGGCTGCCAAAATTATATCGACCTCATTTACTTCTCATCGAGGATGGAAGAAATCTGTATTTTGGATGGCTATGAAGTACTTTTGGATGTTTGAAAAAGTGGATAAGTGGTACCAAACTTATCCGTAACAGCTCTACCGAGACAATTGAGAACTTGATATTCCTTGTCCCAAATGTTCACGATGCTGGACGCAGCAGCTATTTGCTCTGGAGTCAATCTGTCTATCAAGTGGCAAGGAATCATTACCAAGATCTAAATAGGTGGCTTCTGCCTTGTTGCCCAATTGCACAATTTATATCCGATGATTCCGGACACTGAATCACTTGTTGGTGGGCGCTCGGCCATGTATACCACTGCGCCGAATATTCGACTGTACAACTGCGAAATAGACACCCGTATTTCGTCAGGCGATGTTGTCTCTCTCCATACATATGACCCAGAGAAGCCCCCGCTTTCGAACACTGAAATGCTTCGAATGCAATGGCTTCTTCATGGAATAACTCCTCCCACAATTGCCACATGACACGGCGGAAACAACGATGGCTCAAATTACTTTTGTTCTGATAAGCACATTCTGACGACACTACACTTTATTGCCTCCAGCCTCCTTTTACATGGGCAATCATTCCCTACTTTCCATTACTACGTGCCACCTGAATAATGACCTGGATGGGTAAAAAACGATAACAGAGGCAATCAGTGAGCACCAAAAAAAGGGAAAGAAAGGACCATATTCCTGAAATGTGAAAAAAGGGGAGAGATAGAGAAAATCGCTGTATTGAGTAGCCATATCCGACCTAGGGACAAACAAACTCCGCTTATATTTTCCAGGCTGAATACCTAACAATTCCACCAATTACACTTCACCCCAACCACATACATCTGCAGCCATGATGTTCTGTCTTGGTATTCTGAGCTTCATACAAATCATGGGTGGGGCCATTGAACCTGCAGCTCTGAGAGCTGTAGGGCGTGTTGGAGTTCAAACAAAGTCAGCAATACGAATCTATCCATGAATATCGGACTTGGACTCTGAGGGCCGAGCCCTCAGCCCGGTATGTTTGTTCGTGTACTTACATTAACATTTGCCCTGCATCCGGGAGCCGTCTTCCTCTACCCTTAACTAGTTAATCCCAGTTGCCAAGAAGTCAGGCCGAACTTGCCGAGAAACGCTTCTCGTACTCTATGTTACCTGATGTATTCCAAGGAAAAAAAAAAAAAA